>NC_134087.1:113229012-113533744 GCF_000715075.1 Nicotiana tabacum
CCCAATTCCTGAGCCCGGTCGCGATGTCGCCTCTCGTGAAGACAAGGTCAGCCAGACCAAAACGGAACACTTCTTTTCAATGGTTAAATATCATAAACAGTTCTAAACATGATATAATAGCCATAATTTGCGGAAAATAGCGATGACAGTAGAAGAAACCATCCGGACACAGCCCAAACCGGGGTGTCACAAGTCACGAGTCTATTAGGGTATAAATACAACTACAAGGTCTAAATTATACGAAACAGGAATAATGAACAAAAGGGGGGAAAGCGGTGTTGTGAACGCCGGCAGCCACCTCACTAAACTCCGATAACTCTGCCTCTAATCAACCAAAACCCGCTACCGGGTGTATAAATACCTGTATCTGCACACAAGGTGCAGAGAGTAATGTGAGTACTCCGACTCAGTGAGTAATAAAGGTAAATAACAACTGAGCGGTAAGAAATCACGTAAAGCAACCAACATGCTGTATAGAAGCAGTAAAAAACCCTTTGAGAAAAATAGTGAAGCTGCGAATTCTTTAGAAATATCTTAGCTCAGTTTAACCCTTTTTTGAAATGACTTTCTCAACAGTTACGCAAATGAGTGCAAACAAATAGTGCAGATAAGCACGGAAATCCGCCCCTCGGGCATAACACTCAATTAACAGATAATGACAGGCAATCAGATAGATATCACATGAAGTAGCAAAACAACAGATAATGGCAGACAAATGAACCAAAGTAAACACATAAAACAGTACCAACACCGCTGCGGCGTGCAGCCCGATCCATATATCGCTGTGGCGTGCAACCCGATCCATATATTTCATCGACGGCACTCACTGGGGGTGTGCAGACTCTAGGAGGTGGCCCTTACGGCCCAAGCGCAATATCAAGCCATCTCGTGGCGTACATATATCAGGCCCTCGGCCTCATAATCAATCAGTATCTCACTGTTGCGGCATGCAGCCCGATCCAAAAGTATCCTCACAATACAGGCCCTCGGCCTTACTCAGTCAAAAATCACATAAGCCCCTAGGGCAATAGTAAAACATGATGCTCAGCCCAAAAATATTATTGGAAATATCATTTTCAAGTGTTAAAGCAAAATAAACATGGATGATTTTTGAAAACAGTGGAAAAAGTATAAAAATCAAACAGTGAGGAAATATCAACAACAGTCCCCGAAGGGTTCAAATAACTGGCACGAAGCCCAAATATGGCAATCAGCCTAAAAACATAATGATAACAAATAAGTCTCAGTCAAATATGTGGTAAAATCATCAATCGGGACGGACCAAGTCACGATCCCCAGTAGTAAAAGACCCCACGCCCATCATCCAGTGCGTTTCTTGCCTCAATATAGCACTACGATGCGCAAATCCGAAGTTTCAAACCCTCATGATATCATTTACAATCATTACTCACCTCAAGCCGGCCAAAACTCTAGCTCGCTATGCCCTTGCCTCTCAAATCGGCCTCCTCCAGCGTCGAATCTGACCAAAACCACAATGAATACGTCACAATAGGCTAAGGGAACAATACCCAATCAAAAACCATTCAAAACAATCGAAAATTCCGAAATTGGCAAAACCCGAGCCCCGGGCCCACTTCTCGAAACTCAGAAATTTTCACATCATTAGATTCCTTATGACCCCACGAGTTCATACATACCAAAAGTTCAATTCCCACCTCAAATGGTCCCTCAAATCCCAATTCAAAAGTTCAAAATCCCAAGCCCTAGTTCTTCCATTTTTAGCTAAATTTCCATGAATTTCTAGGTTAATTTCACAATAGAATCACGTTTTAGGTTCAAAAATATTACCTCCAATAAATTCTCCTTGAATACCTCTCCAATATCCCTTAAAGAGCTCTCAAAATGGTCAACTATGGAGGAAAAATGGCTAAAATCGCAGATAAAATGACTTATAAACTTTCTGCCCAGGTCTGACCCTTCCTTCTTCGCGAACACGGTCAACGCAGCGCGTTCGTGAAGCACATACTTACGTTGACCAACTTTTTCCCTACGCGAAGGCGTCACCCTATCGCGAACGCGATGCTTCTGCCTCCTACACCTTCGCGAACGCGATGAACAAAATTCCTTGGACCCCAATTTGCTCTACGCGAAAGCTTAATTTTGGCCTTCCTCAAATCCTTCTACACGAACGCGAAGAGAAAATTCTTCTGCAACAGCTGAACAACAATTTCTACAACTCTCAAAGCCAAAAATTGTCCCATTGACCATCCGAAACTCACCCGAGGCCCCCGGGACCTCAACCAAAAGCACCAACACATCTTAAAACCTCGTTCAAATTTGTTCCAATCATCAAAACACCCCAAAAAAACACCAAATCCACCTATTTACATCGAATTCAAGCCTAAGTTTTTCTAAAACTTCCGAAATACGCTTTCGATCAAAAACCCAACCAAAACACGTCCGAATGACCTGAAATTTTTCACACACATCCCAAATGACATAAAAAGCTATAGCCACTCTCGGAATTTCATTCCAACCCTCGGATCAAAATCTCACCTATCAACCGGAAATCGCCAAAATACAAACTTTGCCAATTCAAGCCTAATTCTACACCGGACCTCCAAAACCACTTCCGATCACTCTTCTAAGTCACAAATCACCCAACGAAGCTAACCAAATCATAAAAATTCCGTTCCGAGCTCATATACAAATATGTCAACTCTTGGTCAAACCTTTCAAATTCAAAGCTTTCAATTGAGACTGTTCTTTCAAATTCGTACCGATTTCTGTGAAAACCAAAATCAACGATTTACATCAATCATAATACATCATACGGGGCAAGTCATGCCCGAGAACTGGCGATCAAAGTACAAAAGCTCAAAACGACCGATCGGGTCGTTACATCCTCCCCCACTTAAACACACGTTCATCCTCGAACGTACCTAGAGTTGTTCTAGCAACCAAACAATAGCTGAATTGCATGCTTATACCCGGGGGTGATCCCACGTCACTCTATCTCATATAGGTCCGATAACACAATATAACTGAAATTTCACAATCCATCCTAGTCCATAAACCATAGAACCACATTTCTGCTTCTAAAATCCTCAATACGATCAGAATCTCACATTCATACTGTGAATAAGTCCGAGCAAGCTGTAACAAACCATATCTGCTATCTCAAGTGCAATCACATGATATACCACATAACTCAAACACTTGTAGCGATAACTTCTAATCACAACAGCTGCACATAACAACCAAATACCGATAAAAAACCCTCTTATCAACTAAAGTCTCGTTCCAACACTTCCATATACTACCAATGATAAAGGAAACACGCAATAAATCATAACCATTTCTCAGATCAACCATCCATAATGCTACTTCTCCTTTGGCAAGGACCATAGCAAATTTCTGAGCCGAACCGCGATATTATCCTTCCAACATGCTGAAATTGAATCTGTTCGTATTCATTAATAATCCCAACGATCTCCTCTAGTCCAGCACACCACCCTGGTGACATGACACATCAATAGAGACCTAAGTCGCAACTAGTATAATACACGCACCAATAAGCAATGGTCCGAACATACTCCAATCATGAAAGTGACTCAAATGAAATAGTCGTACTTCAAGCTCGCCAGTACCACCACAACACAAAGCAGAGAACCCATCTCACATCATGGAATAGAACACACAAATCTAGCCCGCAAGGTCATATCTCCATATAGCTTCGATGCAATGCGCGATCCTATGAAACACTACTCCACATAAGACACCCCAAGTCACTATGATCGAAAGCGACAACCACGCATAATTTGATGTCTGGAACCAAAGAAAATTCATTACACCCACGACGAAGCAATTAACATATACCACGCAAACCCTATAGAACATAACTGATACGTCATTCACCGAGCAACACCCAATTACTCTTCCCGCTCGACTTCGACTATGAACCCTAATAGAACCGCACCATATGTTCCCACAACCAACATATCATACATCTCGCAACACAGAAAGGCAACTCATAGATCTCCCAGATCACTAGTAAGCTTAATAACGGTCAAACCAACATATCCCTCAACAATACAATTTGGGGCCAACTAAGCCAACTCAGCTTGAACACGCATCCACATTGGCCTACCAGTGAACTCTCTATCAAGGGGAAACCTAAAGCTATTCCTTTAACTCCTTAACTCTGCCAGTGCCATACGACACGGTGCCCGGCACAAAATCAATACCGAAATCGACAACCCTGCCTGGAGACATGCCCGGCCACAAGAAACACATCCGAAAAGTCCCTCACCACCAGAACTGAATCAATATGAGGAGCCTCAGCATTGACACTCATCACAAGAGCCCAAGTAAGAAAGACAAATCCTTCCCAGCCATCCGCTAAGTCTTCAAAATGTAAAATCACTCTACCAGGACTTAATCCGACGCACCTCACTATTCAACCCGTGGCATTTTCGGAATAGCCCATAGCGCAATAGTCCAGAATAACCCAACATGGAGACAACCACTCTAATCCCTAATATCACATCCAGAATCTAACATACCAAGCAAAGAAAGATCCACTTGGGCCTCCAAATCCCGATAGTCGCTAAACAGTACCGAATACCCACGATCTACAACCCACATAGCCTGAATATGAGAACTCATGTCTCCACATCCACACGGCACATGAATCACCATATCTAATCCCAATTTCGTTGTCCGGACACATGTCACACCTTTAATACCCAATCATCCCACGATAGATACTCTAAAATTTCCCTATGCCAACAAGCAATCCCGAATATCACCAGTCGATCTAACAAGAAAATGCTGCAATACTACCGAAGTGTCATCAACTTAATTACATTGTCTTTTCTGAAACATATACCCTCGTCAAATCACCCCAATTAGCACTACCACTTCCTTAATCATCTCAACCTGCTTGTGCTGCCTAAGAATTCATGACTTTCCATTCAGAACTGAACCGTAACCTTCCACACGCAATTATCAATCCTCCACAACCTACCGCATATACCATACCATCTCAGGATAACATGAAAACTTCATCTTTCTTCCGAGCCACCAACATCTACGTACTCAATTGGTCAAGAACTTCACATTGGTCCCAATCTAGAGGAAAAATCACTATACCTCCCATGCTTCGCATGCCCACTGAAATATACATCTCCAAACTGCGGTAAAACCATCAAGAACTCTCCGAGTTCCCTTTGCACAAATCAGACCTGTCAAGACTGAATCATTCTAACTCGATCAAGTTAAGCAAGCCCTTAAAACCTAAGAGCATCGCCGCAAAATACCTGAAAGAGCTTATTACCTCGAACACACACAAGGATTCGGTATACTATCAAGCTACTCCATCTATTTAAATTTCCTTCTGATTCATCTTCAACTTGATATTCTCTCTTGTTGTAGCACCAAAATTCCTCAACCCAGGATTACGACACGAGACCCAAGCATACAACCACACTATCTAAGATTTATAAGCCGTTGAATACTCTCTAAAATATTCCCAAAAGCACCACATTTGAAATACTTTGCTCTGAAGAATTTCCTGTGAATCTAAATCTGTTACCTCCTAATACTGATACATAGAATCCCATAATTAATATAGAAAAAACCACAAGTCTTGACATCTTCCAATGAAACTCAGTTTCTAACCACATATGCGACTTTGGAATACTCAATTGATATAGGCAGACCCTTGAACACATTAGAATCATTCTCGCAAGTCATCCACTCTCCTCAAACAGCAATTAGCCTGATCAAACGAACCGATCAATCTGTGCCTCATTAGCACTCCGACACCGCAGAATGTGACATCATTCCATTACAACCAAGCAACTTCCTGCTCTATGCACCTAGCATCCTTTACCAATAACAACTCAAGACATTCCGTGGTTCTTACACACTTATGAAGCATACTATATACCTTGTTAAGAATATTTCCTTTACTCAAGCCATCCTCGGTCTCAATTCCTGTAGGCCATAGCTGATTCACCCGCACCCCTCAAACTGGAACCAACATAGCACCTAACCGTGCAATCAACTGCTCACAGCAGACTCCCCCACTTGGCTCGAAGCCATAGATCAAATTACACTCAATAACTCATAACGCTTATATTACATTGATGCCACAATACTATAGTGAGATTAAACTCGAATCCTTTATAAGCTTGCGAAAACACAGATCATCTAGTACTTAAATCTTTGGCAAACCTCGCACTCATTCTCACAATAGTTAAGCCCACTCTCTTAAGTGACACAAAATTCAAATTTCAACACTTACATTTCATTTGCACATGAGATCTTCTAACAGTCACATAAGGGTCACACAACCTCAGAATTTTTTGCAAGAGATAACCCACCTGCTTTGCCTTCAATTAACATTTCTGTATAACTTCCACTGTCATAATCATATGGACCTCGGTGTCGCCGCTTTCAATTAACATTGCTTTGCCTTCAATTAACATTGCAAGAGATAACCCATGTCGCCGCTTCCGAATCATATGGATACTTCTCGAAGTACTAAAATACTCATCACATAATTATCCAGCCATCACTTCCACTAATAGGGACAATACTGAACATATAAGTCCGAAACACTCGCTCACACAATCAGCACCTCGGTGCTTAAGCCATAGGCAAAGATCCGGCCTCAAGTCCTTCAGACTGGCCCAACATCAAACTCACAAAGATCACATCTCGCCCCTCGATCAGGGAATCACAAGCCATCAAGGCACATCTGATACCGAGCGCTCATGCACGCATGTGAACACGTGGAAGGAATTTCAAAAGTTACTTTTCAAGCTAAATCAAGGACGCACGATAAGAATTCAAGAATGTGAAGTTTTCCTAAAAGTTCTGCAGCCTCTCAAGGATAAATACAGACGTCTCCATACTGATCCGCGAGACTCTACAAAACCTGCTCATGACTCATGATACCTATGTAACCTAGGCTCTGATACCAACTTGTCACGACCCAATTCCTGAGCTCGGTCGTGATGGCGCCTCTCGTGAAGACAAGGCCAGTCAGACCAAAATAAAACACTACTTTTCAACGGTTAAATATCATAAACAGTTCTAAAAATGATATAATAGCCATAATTTGTGGAAAATAGCGATGACAGTAGAAGAAACCATCCCGACATAGCCCAAACCGGGGTGTCACAAGTCACGAGCATCTATTAGGGTATAAATACAACTACAAGGTCTAAATTATACGAAACGGGAATAATGAACAAAAGGGAGGAAAGCGGTGTTGAGAACGCCGGCAACCACCTCACTAAACTCTGATAACTCTGCCTCTAATCAACCAAAACCCGCTACCGGGTGTATAAATACATGTATCTGCACACAAGGTGCAGGGAGTAATGTGAGTACTCTGACTCAGTGAGTAATAAAGGTAAATAACAACTGAGCGGTAAGAAATCACGTAAAGCAACCAACATGCTGTATAGAAGCAGTGAAAAACCCTTTGAGAAAAAGTAGTGAAACTTTCTCAACAGTTACGCAAATGAGTGCAAACAAATAGTGCAGATAAGCACGAAAATCCGCCCCTCGGGCACAACACTCAATTAACAGATAATGTCAGGCAATCGGATAGATATCACATGAAGTAGCACAAACAATAGATAATGGCAGACAAATGAACTAAAGTAAACACATAAAACAGTACCAACACCGCTGCAGCGTGCAACCCGATCCATATATCCCTGCGGCGCGCAACCCGATCCATATATTTCGTCGACGGCGCTCACTAGGGGTGTGCTGACTCCAGGAGAGGCCCTTTACGGCCCAAGCGCAATATCATGTCATCTTGTGGAGTACATATCTCAGGTCCTCGGCTTCATAAACAATCAGTATCTCACTGCTGCGGCGTGCAGACCGATCCAAAAGTATCCTTACAATATGATGCTCAGCCCAAAAATATTATTGGAAATATCATTTTCAAGTGTTAAAGCGAAATAAACATGGCTGATTTTTGAAAATAGTGGAAAAGTATAAAAATCAAACAGTGAGGAAATACCAAAAACAGTCCCCGAAGGGTTCAAATAACTGGCACGAAGCCGAAATATGGCAATCAGCTCAAAAACATAATGATAACTAATAAGTCTCAGTCAAATATGTGGTAAAATCATCAAGCGGGACAGACCAAGTCACGATCCCAAGTAGTAAAAGACCCCACGCTAATCATCCAACGCGTTTCTTGCCTGAATATAGCACTACTATGCTCAAATCCGGGGTTTCAAACCCTCAGGATATCAATTAAAATCATTACTCACCTCAAGTCGGCCAAAACTCTAGCTCATTACGCCCTTGCCTCTCAAATCGGCCTCCTCGCGCGTCGAATCTTACCAAAAACACAACAAATACGTCACAATAGGCTAAGGGAACAATACCCAATCAAAAACCATTCAAAAATATCGAAAATTCCGAAATTGGCAAAACCCGAGCCCCGAGCCCACTTCTCGAAACTCAGAAATTTTTGCATAATTAGATTCCTTATCACCCAACAAGTTCATACATACCAAAAGTTCTCAATTCCGACCTCAAATGGTCTCTCAAATCCCAATTCAAAAGTTTAAAATCCCAAGCCCTAGTTCTTCCATTTTTAGCTAAATTTCCATGAATTTCTAGGTTAATTTCACAATAGAATCACGTTTTAGGTTCCAAAATCTTACCTCCAATAAATTCTCCCTGAGTCCCTATTCAATATCCCTCAAAGAGCTCTCAAAATTGTCAACTATGGAGGAAAACTGGCTAAACTCGCAGATAAAATGACTTATAAACTTTCTGCCCAGGTCTGACCCTTCCTTCTTCGTGAACGCGGTCAACGCAGCGCGTTCGCGAAGCACAAACTTACGTTGACCAAATTTTGCCCTACGCGAACGCGTCACCCTATCGCGAACGCGATGCTTCTGTCTCCTACACCTTCGTGAATGTGACAACCTTACGCGAACGTGATGAACAAAATGCCTTGGACGCCAATTTGCTCTACGCGATCGCGAGTGCCTTCTCGCGAACGCGATGCACTGCTTCCCATCCTTTCGGGAACGTGAGGCACGTCTCGCGAACGCGAAGGCTTAATTTTGGCCTTCCTCAAATCCTTCTATGCGAACGCGATGTTCCACCCCCGAACGCGAAGAGAAAATTCTTCTGCAACAGCTGAACAACAATTTTTGGAATTCTCAAAGCCAAAAATGGTCCGATTGACCATCCGAAACTCACCCGAGGCTCTCGGGACCTCAACCAAAAGCACCAACACATCTTAAAACCTCGTTCAAACTTGTTCCAATCATCAAAACACCCCAAAAACACCAAATCCACCAATTTACATCGAATTCAAGCCTAAGTTTTTCTAAAACTTCTGAAATACGCTTTCGATCAAAAACCCAACAAAAATACGTCAGAATGACCTGAAATTTTGCACACACATCCCAAATGATATAACTAAGCTACAACAACTCTCGGAATTCCATTCCGACCATCGGATCAAAATCTCACCTATCAACCGGAAATCGCCAAAATACAAACTTTGCCAATTCAAGCCTAATTCTACACTGGACCTCCAAAACCACTTCCGATCACTCTCCTAAGTCACAAATCACCCAACGAAGCTAACCAAATCATAAAAATTCCGTTCCGAGCTCATATACAAATAAGTCAACTCTTGGGTAAACCTTTCAAATTCAAAGCTTTCAACTGAGACTGTTCTTTCAAATTCGTACCGATTTCCATGGAAACTAAAATCAATGATTTACATCAGTCATAATACATCATATGGGGAAATTCATGCCCGAGAACTGGCGATCAAAGTGCAAAAGCTCAAAAGGACCGGTCGGGTCATTACAACCTAGGATCGAGGTAAGTCTCTTGCCTAACCTTGTAGAAGGGAACTTATCCCCTTAAGCGTATTATTGTTGTGTGCTACTTGTGTGAGGAGCTACGTATGCATGAGGTGACGAGAGTCCATATGTAACTATATTTCATGATATGTCTGGGTAGACTTAGATTCACATCATTCTTTTTATTATACTTTTTATGCCTGCCATATGTATTAATTGTCTTGATTAGAGCTGAGACTTGGGATTTAAATTGGAATTATCGACTTAGCTTCTTATTTCAGAAAACTGGGTAATACTTAATAAATTATGAAAAATCCATGTGTTCTCGTTTCGCAAGTACTTCCACGAGCGAGGTAAATTTCTCTACTCTAATGGTATCGGATTGTTCGCCTCAGCAGTGTGATAACACCACTCTTATGGGATCAAGCTGTTTGCATCAGCAGTATAATAACACTACTCTTATGGTATTAGGCCATTCGCCTCAACAATATGATGGTAATACTATTCTTATGGGAGCGGGTTGTTCGCCTCGATAGTACTAAGTACCACTATTCTTATGGGATTGGGTCATTCGACTCAACAACTTGAAATGGTTTCGGCTTGGGTATAATTGAGTTAGCACCTTCACGGCCAACTATGATCTATTGGTAATGTGACACGAACTCTTGATTTTATTTATTGTAGTTGCTCTTACTTGCTTCATCGATACTTGTTATATACTCATCATGTCTACTTTACGCACTTATATTATTTATTATTATTTGACATCTAGTAAGTGTCAAGTCAACCCTCCGTCACTACTTATTCGAGGTTAGACTAGATACTTACTTGGTACACGTTGTTTTTCGCACTCACACTGATCTGTAGGTACTGAGACAAGTAATACTAGTGGTCACACGGGCACATAGACGATCATTCCAAAGACTTAGTGGTGAGCTGCTTGCCTTGCTAGGATCTGCAGCATCGTAATCTCCCTCTATCTTATTTACTATTCTGTCTGTTACTTTCAGACATTGCTTGTAGTAGTTGGTATATTTCCTAAATTGCTCATGCACTTGTGACGTCGGGTTTTGGGGGATCTTTAACATTTATGTATTGCTGTAGTTATCTTTTCTTTCACCACTATGGATGTTCTTATTATGATGGCATTTTGTTTCAAAGAGATCTTACAGTGGCATGAAGTCTAGTTTAAGTTGTTCTTTAAAAAGGAAAATTTCCATTCTAAAAATGTTTAAAAAGGGGGTAAATAAATAGTAATTTCACTTTTGGGCTTGCCTAACGGTGGTGTTAGGTGCAGTCGCGACCTATTATGAATTTGGGTCGTGACATTTCTGAAATGTAGCACAGTGTATATCATAATTATATGATAATTGTATTAGTATTGTATCATATATTATTTCAGGTATTGATATATTAAATATATGTTAGATATAATTATGATACAAGCATGATACATTTATGATACAATTATGTTTTAGGTATTGATGTAGCAGATACAATTCTATACAATTATCATACGAATTTTGCAACTTCTTCTTCGAGTTTCAATCTGAATTTTCGCTTAAAACTAACTCTATACTTAACCAATCTCCCTCAAAATTATAAACTCCAAAGGATATTCCTAATCACTTGCAAAAACGCCCTATTCAAATAAATCACAAAATCATAAAACCCGAATATCAAATTCAAAGCTTCAAAATCTTTTAATTTAATATTTAACAGATATATTAATTGAAATTAATCTACTGCTTATTTTTCTCATTAATCAAATGTAGTATAATAAACTTTGTGTGTATTGACTCGCCAAGCATTATGTGTGATTCTCATCGTAGAACATGGGGACCACAATTAAGTGAAAAGTTGCGTGAACTGACAGTAAAATATGCATTAAAGAAGAGGGAGAGAGGAGAGAAAGGAGGAAAAAAAATGATATAGAGGGTGTTTGGATGGGCTTAAAAGCTGTCAAACTAGCTTTTAAGTACTTTTTAAAGTTTTGGAGTGTTTGGCAAACAAAAAAGCTGCTTAAAAAAAGTTAAAAATACTTTAAAAAGCCAAAAGCAGCAAGGTGGCTAGCCCCAACCTTTTCGATTTTAGCTTAAAAGCCATTTTAGTTTGACCAATAAAATTACTCTCTTGTCCCTAATAAGTTTTTATAATACCAAAATTATCCCCGGTCAAATAAAACCTAAAACATTGTACTTCTCCTATTTCCTTCACTTTGAAGACTGTCATTCCTTAAATCATCTTCATCTCTGTGTCATCTTCATTTTGAAATACTAATTAAAGCTTTTCTGTTTCTTATACTACTTTAGCGTCTTCATAAATACTAATTATATTTCCTCCAATCTTCTCTCTTTTTTGTTTTTGTTATTTATATATACCACTAGTTGACAAAAGAAGTTGATGAAAACTTAGCTACTTGTCTTGCATGAGCGCTTCAGTTATGGTTTTGAGGATTAACAACATCAGATTAGTAGCTACATTTCATGATTCCTAGCCAGTTAGTTAACTTTATGTTTCCATTTCAGTTAAATGGAGAGTTTGAACTTTAACGACTTGGTATTTTAAATAGGTTGAGACTTTTATGGAAGTTTACTTGATTGAAAGTGGTGAAAAAATAAGCATTCAAGAATTATATTTATAAAAATTATCTAAAGTAATCAATTAAACTGA
This sequence comes from Nicotiana tabacum, assembly GCF_000715075.1. Taxonomy (NCBI): domain Eukaryota; kingdom Viridiplantae; phylum Streptophyta; class Magnoliopsida; order Solanales; family Solanaceae; genus Nicotiana; species Nicotiana tabacum. The sequence goes on from NC_134087.1 coordinate 113,241,516, forward strand.
AATTAAGTTAAAATATAAATTATTTTTTATTTGCATTAATTCATAATTAAATATATTATAGTAATCAGCTCCTTTATAATGTTAACAGCTTTAAGAATATTTTTGTCTCTTTAATAGGAAAAAGTGCTTACCGGCACTTGTTTGCCAAACACTTCAACAACTTTTTTTAAGCTTCAGCACTTTTATCCAAACAGGAAACTACTTATTTATAAAATAAGCTCCAACTCTTAAAAGCTGCTGCTTAAAAGTCATTTTTTAAAGTCAATTCAAACGGGCTCATAATTGAATCTCTTAATTAAAAACATTAATAATAGGGTGAGAGCTTTTTAAGGGGATTATATATAAATTGTTAAAAAAGTAAAGATAATTACTAAAAACAGAAAAACTTTGAGAGAAGGTATTAAATGAGTCATTATTATAGTATATATAAGAAAAAAACCCAATCTTTTAAGTATAAACCTGAAATTTTATGTTATAGAACAGCTATAAAAAAAAAAATTAAAAAGCCAATTACGATCAGGAATTTTTCTTCACCAAATCACTTTTTTCAAGTTGACTCGAATTGTTGCTTTAATACTCCAAACTCAAAAGGAGAGATGATGGTGAATTTATCAAAGATTTGACTATAGATTAGCGAACAAAAATGAAAAGTTCCAGCCTAGAGAAGTTGAAGTTCAGATTAATGCTCCTATAACAATTAAACCAAAACGTTACAGCCCATAATAGGAGTAAATCGACTTTAATTCTTAGTGAAGGAATATAAATGAGACCATAATGTTGTATTGTTTATTTCCAAATAATGTTGTGATTTACGCACAAAAGAAAAAGTAAACGCATGATTGATTGGTGAAAGAAAAAACAACGCATGATTGATTACATAATCACTGCCACGACACCTCCTCAATCATTTTTAAGATTGATCATAATTCATAAGTACCATTAGCTAGTAATTTCTCTTCCGATCTTATGTGATCTGACATATTGTTTTAGTCTGTTAAAAATTTAACTATACTTTTCTTTTGAAAAATATGTAAATCTTAACTTTCTTATTCTGCTGTTATTAACCTGATTTGTTGGTAATTGTACCAATTTAATGTAGAAGTTTATTCTTACAAGGAAAAATAAAAAGGGGAACTCTTAACGCCCCTAATTTAAAAAATAATTTTGGTACTTTATACGGTTAACTTATATGGTGATATATTTTAAAAGTTTTTCAAATTACATATTCAGTCAAACAGTTCAAATGGAATATTGGTTGTATGCAAATAGCTATACCATGAATCTCAATTAGCTAGATTTGTAAGAAATTCGGTACGGGGAGACAACAGGTCGAGGACGGACAGTTATTGATAAGGCCGAGGTCGGACAGACAAAGGTCGGACAGACAAAGGTCGGACAGGTCGAGGTCGGACAGACCAAGGTCGGACAGGCCGAGGTCGGACAGTTATCGATAAGGCCGAGGTCGGACAGACCAAGGTCGGACAGTCATCAATAGGGCCGGTCGTACAGACATCAATAAGGTCGAGGTCGTGCAAACCAAGGTCGGACAGGCCGAGGTCGGACGATCATCAGTAAAGTCGAGGTCGGGCAGTAACGAAATAGCTAGTTTGCTTTGGAATCCTCAAAGAGAATATTCTACTGAATATTCCCTCTAATTGTACTTTTTTAGGATTTTCTATGGACACCCCTTATAAATAGGAAGAGAGGACTTCCGAAAAGGGGTCTCTCTCTCCTTCTCCCTCTCTCTAGAAAACATGTAAACACTCCTCTTTAAAAAGATTAGAGGATCTGTGATCCCAGACCTTGATGAGATCCAAAAAGGGTCCTAAGTTTCTTATATTTGTCTATCATTCATCTTTATCAAATGAAAAAGAATCTGCCTCACTCAGGACTGGGTGACTCTTTTCCTTTATTTACATTTTATTGTCATCTAATGTTACTTAATGCATCTCTCTTTATGCTATTAAATCTAACCATAATCACTGCCAGCACTTATACTCAGCTATGTTTTTCTACAAATATTATTCATTTCGGATCTAGAATTAATTATTCTTAACTAGGATTTACCCTCATCATCATCATTAATTGATTTAATCAAAAAGTTTTCGATATCTTTTGGTCAAACAATTTGGCGCCATTTGTGGGGATTTTCTAGTTACATTTTAGTTTCTTCTAGATCTAAAATTCGATTCTTCGTAGAGTAGTGTTGTTGTTTGGGATTGCTGCACAAAAGGAGGATCAAAATCTATCTAGATCTAGATCTAGCCGAAAATGGAAAAATTCCGGTGATTACAGTGAACTCATTCTTATTTGACTATGTACAGATTCATCATTATTACAATGATCCCTCTCACTCATATACTAAACAGATCTCTCACAATTACCCAAAATTCCTTAAAATAAGAAACAGAAATTTCTTCAACCCCATTTGCTCCCATCGGATGAAAGATATCCTTTTTCTCTTTCGCTTTCATTGTGCAGGAATTGTATCCGGTTGCAAAAGATTCAGTATATAAGCTATGATTCTTGAAGCTAATATATCTTCACCTCATATGAGGTCACAGACTGCATTTTCAACTTCATCATCATTAAAAAGGCAACATTCACGAGGTGATAAATTTGGGAGTTGTTCGACTTTACTCCACCGTTACCGCTTCCTGCTACCTGCGCTTGCCCTCCTAGCATTTCTTTGCACTAGATCAAATCGAGGTAAAAAATGATTTTATTTGGTTTAACTAACTATTTTTTTTAAGCGGGATAGAAGCACGAGCATTCTCTCAGATGCGCGACAGGAAACGCCAAATATTCTCCAATGTAAGCAAAATTAACTGACACTCACCCAGGAAACATACAAAAGCAAACTGGGACTCACCTAGAGGATGCCCGAAACTCTCCAAAAACAGGGACTCACGACGGGTTAACATTTCGACCAGCTCGAAATAACACCCAGACGGCCAAGGGCCATCGCCAAAAAAAAGAAGAGTTGAACCTCGTTCGAACGATGACGGGTTAAAAATTAGACAAGGTGGAAATAACACCCCGACGGCCAAGGGCCATCGCCAAAAAAGAAGAGTTCGGCCTCGTTCGAACCACAATGGATTAACATTTCGACTAGTTCAAAATAACACCCCAATGGCCAAGGGCCATCGCCAAAAAAGAAGAGTTCGACCTCCTTCGAACCACTACGGGTTAACATTTCGACCATCTCGAAATAACACCTCGACGGCCAAAGGCCATCGCCAAAAGAGAAGATTTCGACCTCGTTCGAACCACGACGGGTTAACATTTCGACCGGCTCGAAATAACACCCCGACGACCAAATGCCATCGCCAAAAAAGAAGAGTTCGACCTTGTTCGAACCACGATGGGTTAACATTTCGACCGGCTCGAAATATCACCCTGAAGACTAAGGGCCATCGCAAAAAAAGAAGAGTTCAACCTCGTTCGAACCACGACGGGTTAGCATTTCGACCGGCTCGAAATAACACCCCGATGGACAAGGGCCATCGCCAAAAAGAAGAGTTTGACCTCGTTTGAACCACGATGGGTTAACATTCCGACCGGCTCGAAATAACACCCCGACGGCTAAGGGCCATCGCCAAAAAAGAAGAGTTTGACCTCGCTTGAACCACGACAGGTTAACATTTAGACCAGCTCAAAATAACACCCCCACAGCCAAAGGTCATCGCCAAAAGAGACGAGTTCCAACTCGTTCGAACCACGATGGGTTAACATTTCGACCGGCTCGAAATAACACCCCGACGGCTAAGGGCCACCACCAAAAAAGAAGAGTTCGACCTCGTTCGAACCACGAGGGGTTAACATTTCAACAAGCTCGAAATAATACCCCGACGGCCAAAGGCCATTGCCAAAATAGAAAAGTTCGACCTTGTTCGAACCACGACGGGTTAACATTTTGACCGGCTCGAAATAACACCCCAACGGCTAAGGTCCATCACCAAAAAAGAAGAGTTCAACCTCATTCGAACCACGACAGGTTAATATTTCGACCATCTCGAAATAACACCCCGACGGTCAAGAGCCATTGCCAAAAGAGAAGAGTTCGACCTCGTTCGAATCACGATGGGTTAAAATTTTGCCCAGTTCGAAAGAACACCTTGAAGGCTAAGGGCCAGCACCAAAAAAGAAGAGTTCGACCTCGTTCGAACCACAACGGGTTAATATTTTGACCAGCTCAAAATAACACCCCGACGACCAAAGGCCATCGCTAAAAAAGAAGGGTTCGACTTTGTTCGAACCACGGCGGGTTAAGATTTTGACCAGCTCAAAATAACACCCCGACGGCCAAGGGCCATCACCAAAAAAGAAGAGTTCGACCTCGTTCAAACCACGACGGGTTAACATTTCGACCAGCTCGAAATAACACCCTGACGGCCAAAGGCCATCGCCAAAAGAGAAGAGTTCGAACCACGATAGGTTAACATTTCGACCGGCTCAAAATAACACCCCGACGGCTAAGGGCCATCTCCAAAAAAGAAGAGTTTGACCTCGCTCGAACCACGACAGGTTAACATTTTGACCAGCTCAAAATAATACCCCGACGGCCAAAGGCCATCGCCAAAAGAGAAGAGTATGACCTCGTTCGAACCACGACGGGTTAAGATTTCGACTGACTCGAATTAACACCCCGACGACTAAGGGCCATCACCAAAAAGAAGAGTTGACTTCGTTCGAACCACGACAAGTTAAGATTTTGACCTGCTCAAAATAATACCTTGACGGCCAAGGGCCATTGCCAAATGAGAAGAGTTCGACCTCGTTTGATCCACGATGGAATAAAATTTCGACCAGCTTGAAATAACACCCCGACGGCCAAGGGCCATCGCTAAAAAGAAGAGTTCGACCTCGTTCGAACCACGATGGGTTAACATTTCGACCATCTCGAAATAACACCCCGACGGCCAAAGGCCATTGCCAAAAGAGACGAGTTCGACCTCGTTCGAACCACGACGGGTTAACATTTTGACACGCTCAAAATAACATCCCGACGACCAAAGGCCATCGCCAAAAGATTTGAGTTCGACCTCGTTCGAACCACGATGGGTTCAGATTTCGACCGACTCAAAATAACACCCTGACGACTAAGGGACATCACCAAAAAAGAAGAGTTCGACCTCGTTCGAACCACGACGAGTTAACATTTCGACCAGCTCGAAATAACACCCGGACATCCAAGGGCCATCTCCAAATGAGAAGAGTTCGACCTCGTTCGATCCACAATGGGCTAACATTTCGACCAGCTCGAAATAACACCCCAACGACCAAGGGCCATTGCAAAAAAAGAAGAGTTCGACCTCGTTCGAACCACGATGGGTTAACATTTCGACCATCTCGAAATAATACCCCGACGGCCAGTCGCCAAAAAAGAAGAGTTCGACCTCGTTCGAACCACGATGGGTTAACATTCTGACCGGCTCGAAATAATACCCCGACGGCCAAAGGCCATCGCCAAAAAAGAAGAGTTCGACCTCGTTCGAACCACGATGGGTTAACATTCTGACCGGCTCAAAATAACACCCCGACGGCTGAGGGCCATCACCAAAAATGAAGGGTTCGACCTCGTTCGAACCACGACGTGCTAACATTTCGACAAGCTCAAAATAACACCACGACGGCAAAGGGCCATCGCCAAAAAAGAAGAGTTCGACCTCGTTCGAACCATGATGGGTTAACATTTCGACCGGCTCGAAATAACACCCCGATAGCTAAGGGCCATCACCAAAAAAGAAGAGTTTGACCTTGTTCTAACCACGAGGATTTGTGTACCCAATGTTGATGGGCTTCGGGAGTTGATTCTAGAGGAGGCTCATAGTTCGCAATATTTCATTCATCCGGGTGCCGCGAAGATGTATCAGGATTTGAGACAGCACTATTGTGGAGGCGGATGAAGAAAGATATAGTTGGATTTGTAGCTCGGTGCTCAACGTAAGCAAGTGAAGTATGAGCACCAGAAACCAGGTGGGTTACTTCAGCAAATAGAGATTCTGGAATGGAAGTGGGAGAGAGCCACCATGGACTTTGTGGTTGGGCTCCCACTGACTTTGAGAAAGTTCGATGCTATTTGGGTGATTGTGGATCGGCTGACCAGGTCCGCGCACTTCATTCTTGTGTGTACTACTTATTCTTTGGAGCGGTTGGCGGAGATTTATATACGGGAGATTGTTCGTCTGCATGGTATTCCAGTTTCCATCATTTCCGATAGAGGTACTCAGTTCATATCACGATTCTGGAAGGCCGTTCAGCATGAGTTGGGTAATTAGGTGGAGTTGAGTATAATATTTCACCCTTAGACGGATGGACAGTCCAAGCGCACTATTCAGAATCTTGAGGATATGCTCTGTGTGTGTGTGATTGAGTTTGGAGGGTCTTGGGATCAGTTCTTGCCATTGGCAGAGTTTGCCTACAACAACAACTATCAGTCCATCATTCAGATGGCACCGTACAAGGCTTTATATGGTAGGTGGTGTAGATCGTCGGTGGGTTGGTTTGAGCCGGGTGAGGCCAGATTATTGGGCACACACTTGATTCAGGATGCTTTGGAGAAGGTTAAGGTGATTCAGGATAGACTCCGTACAGCCCAATCCACAAACAGAAGAGCTACGTGGACCGGAAGGTTTGTGATTTTTCCTATATGGTTGGAGAGCGGGTTCTGCTTCGGGTTTCGCCTATGAAGGGTGTTATGAGATTTGGGAAGAAGGGGAAGTTGAGTCCGAGGTTTATTGGTCCTTTTGAGATATTGAGGCATGTTGGGGAGGTTGCTTATGAGCTTGCCTTACCTCCCAGCTTGGCAGGAGTTCATCCGGTATTTCATGTTTCTATGCTCCAGAGGTATCACGGTGATCCATCACACGTGTTGAATTTTAGTTCAGCCCAGTTGGACAAGGATCTATCTTATGTTGAGGATCCAGGGGCAATTTTGGACAGGCAAGTTAGAAAGCTGAGGTTAAAGAACATTGCATCAGTGAAGGTTCAGTGGCAGGGTCAGCCGGTCGAGGAGACAACTTGGGAGACCAAGCAGGATATGCGCAACCGTTACCCTCATCTTTTCACTACTTCAGGTATGTCTCTATGATCGTTCGAGGACAAATGAATGTTTAAGTGTAGGAGGATGTAACAACCCGGCCAGTCATCTTAAGAATCAATGCCTTGATCCCCTATTAACTGCTTTCCCCGTGTTTGTTTCTGTTGTTGTGAGTTGCTGGGGGGAAATTATTGGGAGTTTCGGAGAGTTTTGGGACACTTAGTCCCTAAATAAGAGCTTAAGTTTTGGAAACTTAATCGTAATCAGAACAATGTGAAGATAGCCTCGGAATGGAATTCTAATGGTTCTGTTAGCTCCGTTGGGTGATTTCGGGTTTAGAAACATGTTCGGATGGTATTTTGGAGGTCCGTAGCTAATTTAGGCTTGAAATGCCGAAAGTTGAATTTTTGAAGTTTCCGGTTCGATAGTGAGATTTTGATTGAAGGGCCGGAATGGAATTCCGGAAGTTTGAGTAGCTCCATAGTGTTGAATGTGATGTGTGTGCAAAATTTCAGGTCATTCGGATGAGGTTTGATAGACCTTTTGATCGAAAGCATATTTTGAGAGTTTTTTAAGTTCTTAGGCTTGAATCCGATGCTAAATTGGTGTTTTGATGTTGTTTTGAGCGTTCCGAAGATTGGAATAAGTTTGCGTGATGTTTTAGGAATGGTTGGCATGTTTGGTTGAGGTCCCATGGGCCTCGGGTGTGTGTCGGATGCTCAACGGGTCATTTTTCGAACTTAGAAATTGCAGAAAAATATTGCAGCAGTCAATTCTTGTTTTCTTCTTTGCATTCACAAGTAGGGTCTCACATTCGAGAAGAGGAGCTGGGGCTGGTGAGGAACTTATGCTTCGCGCTCGTGAAGTGTCTCTTGCGTTCGCGAAGCTGGGAGTTTTATACCTACATGTTCGCGATGGTGTTCCCGCGTTCGCGTAGGAGGAGGAAATGTTGCATCGCATTCACGACCTGGGCATCGCGTTCGCGATGAAGAAATCTGGACCCAAGTGAATTTGTGCTTCGATAACGCGAGGGGCCTTCCGCATTTGCGAAGAAGGAATATCTGGGCAGTATTTAAATAGCCCATCCGCGACCCTTCTTCATTTTTCCACCATTTTTGAACGGGATTGAAGCTTTTGAGGGTGATTTTTGAGGAAATCAAAGAGGAATCACTTGGAAGTAACATTTTTGATTTCATAACTCGTTTATATGTGATTAAGGACATAATTAGTGGTGAAACATTTGAGAAAAATGGGTAATTAGGGCTTGAGATTAAGAGACCATAAAATGGGTATTTGAGGGGATAATTCAACTCTGATTTTGGTGTTCGTGTTATGTATAGACTCGTGAGAGTATGAGGATTCTAAAAATATAAATTTCACCCAATTCCAAGATGTAGGCCTGGCGGCCGTTTTGGTCATTTTACTTAATTTCGCGTATTAGCTTAGAATGTTTTTGTGGAATCAGTTACTTGAAGTGTTATTTACATTATGCAATTGAATTGAATAGATTTGGGCTATTTGGAGTCGAGTACTCATGGCAAGAACGTGGTTTTGGGTTGATTTTGAGCTGGTTTGAGGTAAGTGGCTTGCCTAACCTTGTGTGGGGGGCATTCTCCTTAGGATTTGGTATTGTGGTAATTGAAATACCTTGTACGTGAGGTGATGAATGCGTACTTGTGCTAATTGTTGAAAATCCTATTTTCACTTAAGTAGCTTTAATTGTGTTTTCCTTTCTTGCTTACTTTACTTGAAATTTAAATCTTCTATTAGCTTAGAAAAGCATGTTTAATTTACTTAATTTCATTATTGTATAAACCGCCGTAATTGTATTATGTGAAGCATGTTAGGTTAGAATTACCTGTTTTTATTTGGTACGAAATTTAGCTTAATTGAGTATTCCTTGTGTTGTTGCTGTGTGTTTTCTTTGGGAATAAGGGACGGCATCCTGGGAGATCCCCTGCACGTATTTATGATTTGGGTTGAGGTGCGGGATACCGAGAGATCCCTAGTACGTATATTGAGGATACCAAGAGATCCTCGAGATACAAAGAGACCCCTAGCTTATATTGAGGATACCAAGAGATCCTTGGGATACTAAGAGATCCCTGGCATGTATTGAGGGTACTAAGAGATACTCGGGATACTGAGAGATCCCCGGTCATTATCTTTGAGAAGAGTGGAATTCCTGGTGATTGTTTTTGTTTCTCTTTCAGTTATAGTTATCCTTATTATCCTGTATTGATCCTTATTATTATCTTCCAACTGTATTGCTTTATCTTATACTGTCGCACCTTATATTTCATTTAATCTCTGTAGGGCCCTGACCTTCCTCTTCACTACCCGACCGAGGTTAGGCTTGACACTTTCTGAGTACTACTGTGGTGTATTCACGTCCTTTCTGTGTATATTTTTCAGATGCAGATCCAGGTACCTCCACTCAGACTCATCACGCTTGAGACGAGGTGCTTATAGAGACTCTGAGATATATCTGCCGCATCCACAGACCGAACAGTCTCTTTCTACTCCCCCTTTTTATTATTAGCCCTTCTGTATTTTCCTTTTTCCTTTGGATAGATATTCTGGAGTTAGATATTTCTAGACATTCAAAGGCTTGTGATCATGAGATTCCGGGTTTTGGGAAATGTATTTAGATTTTGAGAGTTGATATTGTGTATGCCGAGCGGCACTTTTAAACACTGTTTTGCTTCACTATTTCATTTTAATTATTTCTTCCGTAAATTAGTTTATTTTATGCATTGTTAGGCTTACCTAGTCGTAGAGACTAGGTGCCCTCATGATAATTCACGGAAGGCGAACCGGGGTCAGAACACCTTTCCACTTCAAAGACTTGCTAGGCTTATACCCAATATCACCTGTAACTTCTGCGGAATTCATCATTGTAGGCGTGGTAACTAATATGCTGCTTTGTGCACCTTGCTGTAATATGAAAAAAAAAAAATATAACTCCAAAATATAATGAAAGTAATAAAGTGAGAGTAAAGTGGAAAAACACTTACATTAACACAACTATAACTAGTCTTAGATACAAATACACCATGCTCCACAACTCTTGGACTCTTGTACTTACTTCTGCTTGCTCTAGATTCACCTCCCTTGCTTGTAGATTCTTGTTGACTGTCAACACTTCCCTTTCTTGTACTTCCAGTGGATGACTGTTGTGTAGCATTATACTGACATATAACAAGTTAAAATAGAAATATGTCAATAATTTAAAGGTAAGCGGGGTATATAAAATTTACCTCTATTGTGACACCTGTGTTTCCTATGGCTACTGTTATTCTTGTGGCTGATGTTGCTTCAGGCCTTGAAGGACAACTTTTTTTGTTGTGTTTAATGGACTTGCAAATCGAGCATGTCATAGTTATTTCCCTTTTTGATAACTTTCCAGCTCTTTTAATTTCTCCTTCCTCCTTTCTTCTATTCTTCTTTGGCATGCCAGACATTTTTCTAACTGTGGGTGGCTCAATCTTTAGATTTGATATAGCTGGCCACATTATCATATTAGGAACAGGTTGTATGAATTGGAATAAGCTCTCAAATATGTCTTCTTTCTGTACCATGATGCAATTGACTCAGATGTATCAATCATCCTAAACTGCATTGCTGTTATGGTATGTGTACAAGGAATACCTTTTAATTGCCATGACTTGCAACTACAATATCCTCTTTCCAGGTGAATAATAAACTTAATTCTACCTTCCATAATTTCAAAGACATGTTCTCCATTCCAATGAATCTTACATTTCATTGACTTCTCCACATTAGTGTTGAAGTTCTTCAGTGCCATTGGAGATATCTCATCCACCCAAGTTTCAGCAAAGGCCCCCATCTTAGCTATCCTTATCATGACCTTGACTCTAATTTCTTTTACCATTGACACAATTGTCTTGTGTCTAGCTCCCAATATCCAGGCATTAAAGCTTTTCGATATATTATTGTCCACGCTGTCATATTTGGAGAATTCTTTGAAGTAGACTTTGTACCATCTTTCTTTATTGTATGAAATAAGATCTTCAACAATATTGTGACCCAATATATTTAATTCATCTAGCCTCTTTTTCAATTCGGCCTCATATGTTGCTCTAGCACAACTCCAAAACTTCTTCCTTCTCTCAATTTCCATCCATTTTTTGACCAATTTGACAGAATATGTCTTGCGCACATTTTGTGCTCACAAGCTGGAAATACTTCTTCAGCGGCACTAACCAAACCCTGAAAAACAAAATGAAATAATAAATAACAATACAAACAGTAAAAGGCAATAAATAACAATATAGTATCGTACCTTTTGCATGTACTAAAGATGTAACTGGTTGTTTCCATCTTTAGCAACTGCAACTAATAAATGTCTTTTGCATATCCCCTTCAAAAAACAACCATCCAGTCCTATACACTTTCTGCATCCCTCCATGAATCCCCTCTTCATAGCAGTAAAGCATATATAGAAGCTTATAAACTTTTTTTTACCATCTTCTAAATCAACTACCTTAACTATACATGTGCTACCAGAATTTGTTTGTAGAAGCACATCTCTATAGTCAAAAAGTCTACCAAACTCAGCAATATGATCTCCCATGACTTCTTTCAAAATAATTTTTCTTTTCTTTAAACAATAGCCTTCCCCAAATAAACACCAAAGTCTTCCCTACAAGATATTGTATTTCCCACCCTTTAATGGTAGGTTGTGAAATAATCCTCTCCTTATAACGATTAGCTAGATATTTTGAATTGCAAAGAAAGTTGATGTTGGTCTTATGGCATTTATGTCTAGGATTATATGTCTTGACTGTGAAATTTGAACTCCAACCTTCCTTGCTAGCATATATCATTCAAGGACAGCCATCTTTGCATTTCACCCTAACTCTACTTGGTTCATTCTTATATTTGTCTAGTTGAACCTCTTTCTTTACAACATACTTGGTCAAAGCCTCTCAGAACTCTTTCACATTCTCAAATATTTAACCAATCTCCCAAATAACTTTCTCACAAGAAGGATCATATACTACCCGGTTACTCTTTCTTGTTAGCCTCAAGCTTTTCTCTACTACTTCATCATCACTGACAACTTCACCTTCAGATTCACTAGCAAAGTTGTCAGCCTTTGATGAGTCATAATATGGCTCATCATCATCACCTCCCAATTTATCCTTTAGATTTTTTCTTTCTTTATCAATATTAGCATAACCTTCATCCAGTCCAGCCTCACCTAGAAACCCATCAGGTCTTTCTTTCCTACTTTTTTCCCCTTTGTTTTTTACTTTGTAAGCCTTCAGATCTTGTTTTACAACCCTAAGTTCTTCATGAACATCACTTCCATAATCATCAGAAAGCTCAAATTCTTCCTCAATGCCTGCATCTTCTTCAGAGGAAGTAATGGGATTGTTTAGATCTCCACTAGCAAAACCTTCTCTCTGGACATCACCATTGGCAGCATCTACTTCCCCTCTTATATTTTTCAGCCCTTTCAGAAGTATTTAGAGAACAAGAAAACTCTAGATCTAGATCTATAGTTGGAGCTGGTGCAATTATTGGTGGGTATGAATAAATAAAGGTTCAGATTCCCTGCTACCCCCATTTATATTAGTTAATTCACTACCACCTCCTTTTTCCCCATTCACATATTGGCTAACATGCCCCACATCCTCAAAATTAGAGTCATTATAGAAAAAATATATCTATTGTGTCCCCATCATTCAACAATACTCCAACGTCTAACAAATCCTTGTCTTTCTCTAGTTTTACCAATTTGCCACCCTTAGAAGGTGCAATATAAGTGGTTCCCAATTTAATAACCCCAAAATCCTTTGCAATATCTACTAATTCAGGGATAGATAAGTGATCAAAATCAACATTGAAGGAATCTTCAGTCCTACCTCCAACAAAAACTGGCCCTACTTCACTTACCAACATTACACCAATTTTCCATCTAAAATTAAAGTACTTAGAAGCCATGAGACAACCTACAACCATATACATAATTTATCAATATTTAACTTCTAAAATTAATAGTACCATATTGTAACATATTAAAGGAATGTTGGATACAATAAAATACAGAAAAAGATTCACTTTTACATAAAATAATTCATGAACAATAAGCTAAACTAAAATAGCAGAAGAATCTCGTAATACCTTCAAAATAACTAAAATAACCCGAATAACATACTTGCAAACAATTCCAAAATATAAAAAATAAAAACCCCTAAATTTTGTAAGTAATTACAGAAAACCCTATACTCTATGCATGCAAAAAATCACTAATTTTACACATAAAAAATTCAATTTTGAAAGCCTTAACTCAACAAAATAGAAGATGGAAAGAAAATCGATATTTATCTTTGTTATATATCACAAAACTCTAATCGAAAAGTAAAGCTTGAAATTCCTAACCTTTTGGTTTTGTCTGTTTGAAATAGTTGGAGAAGATCACTGAAAAAGCTTGATTACTGGAGAAGAAACCACAAATGATTAGAAAAACACCACAATATAAGTCTTATTCTACGCTATTGGGAGAGGATTTTGAGAAATTTTTTGACAGAGAGAGAAGGGTTTAGAGAAAATGTTATAACGTGTCAAGGCAAAACGTTTAACGTGTTGCTGCCTTTCACCTTTTCTTCATTTTTTTCCCTTTTTTTTCTTTAGTTATTAGTATAAAATTTTAATATCATTTTATTTGCCTACGTGGAGTACAAATTGTCCAGATGTAACTCGCGTGCATACACTTAACAAGGTGTATGGGACCTGAGGGGTTTCTAAATTCACTTATCCTAGTGTAGGGAGTAATTCAAACTAGAGATAGTTTAGGAAGGAAACTAATAATTCCCGACAAGTTTAGGGGTACCAAGGCATTTTGCCTTCTTTTATTTGAAACGTTCATCTTTTATCTCCCTGAACCCCTTTACCAATTTACCTAATCCCTTCGCGTTTCTTCTCTCTTTCTCCTCCTTCCTCCCCCCCCCCCCCCCACATAAAAATTGGAGCTTGCAGATGAATAGTAGGACTGTTAACTGTTAAGTGTATCTCATCTACTGATAGGGTCAAATCATATCCAATACTCTTATATACAGAATGTGTTTACCTCTATCGGTCTATAACAATCGAAAGTATCGTTTGGGTCTTTTTGATTCTTTCACTTTTCTACCATATATAAGTGGGTTGAATTTCTCAAACTAAATATATTTTCCTTGAGATTTACAGTGTTTTGGTTAGTATTTTGTCTTTGATGTTTTCCTTCGTTTGTTTATCCTTTTTCATTTTGTTAAATTTTCCTTTTCCAAGTACTCAATTCTTTTGGTTTAATTATCCTCCAGGGTTTCTTAGTATGTGCAGCTAGGGTTACACTCTCCAAGGTACACATGCATCCTGATAAACTAGATAGATTTTGTTTACCCTTAAAATCGGATAATAACTAAGCTTATAAGTACTTTTAATGATATGTTGTTTCACTTAGCCCAAATTAAGAAATATAAGAAGTAATGATAGAAATTACAGTAAAAATAAGCAAACCACTATGATGAACAATTATGGCCTTTGAGCTAATTGCCCTCGAACCGTCCGAAAGAACTATTAAAAATATGAACTGCACAACGGAGCTGGAAGAGATAAAAATGTGATATATTGCTTTGATATGCGTGAATGTAATATGGTTACATAATGATTAGAACCCTCTTTATATAGTACAGGAATCCTATTCATGGTACAATTCTAATTACAGAAGTAAATCTCATGATGGGCTAAATAACCGTTCTTGATTTGATCTGTTTCGAGATTCCCGCCATGATCCTCAGCCAGTCACGTATATATCGCCTTTCTGTTATTATGCTATCTTCGGTCTTGCTCGATGCCTATCCTATTTGGCCTTGATCGTCACCGGTCTCGACCTCGATAGGTACTTCGAATCCCAAACTTGGTGCCTTATCCTTATACCTCAATCTGATATACTACGGGATCGCTCCTCGATCTATCCCCCTTGTCATAGTTAATCAATAAAATCGGGTGAGCCCGATTTTTACCGTATATAGATAGTCCTCTCATTTTTTGGAGTGTAATGACGAGAAATGAATTGAGTCTTCTATCTTTACCCCGATTTGTCATGACGTCATTATCGTGGTGTAAGCGACAAAAGCGATGGAAACGTCCCAACGATTCAATTTCCTAGGCATTTAAGGTGCATCAGTTGCCGGTCGGCCACTGGAAACTTTGAACTGTCGCCGTGAACCTATAAATAGGCCTCTTTTCCACTCTTTCCAACTTATTTTTAATTTATTCTGCTCTAATCTTCAAAACTCCTCGAATCCTTCAAGTTAATTATCTGCAAATCTTCAAGTTTCATTGCCAACCTCTTTTTTCCAAAATAGCGAATATCTTAATCTCTGCTCATCCCTATACAAAAATGGCTAAGATCTCCAAAACTGTTCCGCATAAAGAGAATACTTCCTCGTCTCAACCAGTCAGCAAGCAACTAGTGGTGGACCCATGCCCTAAAGAATTCTTTCCTCCGCCTTGCGTTCTTGACTCTGACTTTAAGGTTGAAAAGACCCCTTCGATTCCAGGCCGGTGTGAGCCAATGTCGAGGTACATATGTATAACCACCGAGGACCTTCTAGACAAAGTTAAAAAGGATTGCAACTAGGTAAATAAGCACGTGGTGGGGGCCTCGTCTGAGGAATCAATCACCACATATGAGCGGGGGGTTTCTGAGTGTCTACACTTACCCTTTCACATTAGTCCTCTAGATCCAATTATCCAGGACTTCTGCAATAGGTGCGAGGTCACCCTCAGCTAAATTCATCCTTTTTATTAGAGGATAGTGATACTGCTTCGAATTTTTGTGAGCAAAGTTGAGGGGCTTCCCTTCACCCTCGACCACCTCATTCTCCTGTATAGACCCAAACTTTATCGGGGAGGATTAGTAAAGCTTCAACGTCGGGCCAACATGGAGGCCTTCTTGAGCATAGATGAGGACAAGGACCGGGGTTGGATGGGCCGATTTACACGAGTAAAGACCTCAGACCTGATCCCTGCCGAAAGAATGTCATTTCCAGAGCAATGATATATGAAACGTAAGTTTAGTTCCTTCTTTTAACATCTATTTATTATCTCCGCTTTTTCATTCTTTCTTGCCGGCATTTTATTTGGTGCAACCGATGCCTGGATGCCGGGTGTGATTCCCCATCTTCAAAACTGGGTCAGGAGCCTAGTGTCGATATCGAATCATGCTGAGTGCGCATGGTACGAGTTGTCGAATGGTTGATGGGAGGCTCGAAATCACGGTAAGTTTCAACAATTTTGATCGTCATCCGGATTTTCCCTCGACTTTACTTGTCTTTCTTTTACAGGTCTAAGGAAGGATGTGATGATGAGGCCCCTGTCTAGTGAAGAAGAAGACTCACTCCCTGCCCCGAAACCGGCAAAGAAAAGTAAGAGGAAAAGGGCTTCGACCTCCAAGGGGCCAAGGACTAAGAATAAAGCGACCCGAAAGTCCAAGAAAGATGTGATTCCCATGTCCATGGAGTCAGTTCAAATTATAAGAGAAGAAGAAGAAGAAGAAGAAGAAGAAGAAGAAAAAGAGAGTTGTTCCGGTCTGGTGGCTCGAGCTCGAGCTAATACCGAGGGTCAAAAGGCCACTAGATCAGCCAAAAGTGGGAAATACTTTGCCTCGATCTGACGGGGCCCAAGAGGGGGATTCAGTCGGAGTCCCTGAGCCAACTGGAGTTGAGGGTACCTCACCTCGGGGTGAGAAGGCGTCAAAAATGGCTGCGGAGGCCGGTCCCGAGGCTCCTCGAAATGGAGAGAACGCCACAGGCGACCTACTTGGGGCAATAGAAATTGGAGATTTCCTTTTGCTTCCTTAATTCTCCGAAGAAGAAGTTCGGGAGGCTTGGGCCATGAAGATTCCTCACGTAGAGGGAGCCCATGGGGAGGAGGATCTTTTTGCTTGGTTGTTTCGTAGGGGTCGATGATGTCGATGGCTCGAATGACTTGGAGTTACCGAGGAAGGGTTTGGGCAAATCTTCCTCGAGTTTTAGATTAACCATATATTTCTGGCCCCTAGTGTCAATCCTGAGTGCAAACGAACAATCATCAGTTCGATCCCGGGGGATGCACGAGTTTTTGCGGCCGCCTTATGGGTGGCTAGTTACCTTCGGAGTCGGGTCATGGAGGAAGACCAAGCTTTGATGGACGAGGTAGGAGCACAGTCTCTTTTTAATGAGGCCTAGTATGCATTTAATCGGGTAAGCGTAACTTTCTTTGCCAATTTCGGCCTTTATACTTGTGTTTTTTTTTCTTCTTGCCTAATTTTTTCTTCTATTCGTGTAGGCCTCGGTGCTCCATCATGAATCTTACTTTAGGTCTCGAGGGGAGCTGAGCCAGTATGAGGCCGAAATTCAAGGTCTTAATGAGGAGAGAAACGCTCTCAAGCTTCTCGGTGAGCAAAAAAAGGAGAAATCAAGGGCATTCGAGCTGAGCTGGCTGCGGCTCAAAAAGAACAGAGCGAACTGACTGAGCAGGTAATAAAAGTCTTAGAATATCATGGCATATGTTCGAGGGTGGTTGCTAATAATTCGATCTCACAGGTCAAGCAGCTGCGCGAGATGATCAACCAGCTCTGTGGAGAGGTAGATACGGTGAAGGTGGAGACCATAGTGTGGAAGCAAAATATAGACCGCCTTGCCTCAGAGAAAGAGGATGCTCAAGGTCAGTTGTCCTTGCCTGAAAATCAACTTCAAAGCTTGAAAGAGAAGAACTTGGCATAAGCCAAGAAAATTGAGGAGCTCCAGGCTCGGTTGGTCACAGAACTTGCAGCGGCCAAATCTAAGGCTGAGACGGCTAAGGCCTATGCTGAAGCAATCGTAGCTGTCTACCAGTCAAATGTCGAAGCCGTTCAAGTTCAAGCAAAGGAGGTTGCTGATAATGCTCAGACTGGAGAATACTGGGTTGTCGAGCATGCCAAGTTCCAGTCTCGAAGGGAAACTCTCGAGGAGCTCCACGCTCATGGCTTCGATCTCACTATTGAGATCAAAAATGCAAAAAAGCTTGAAGACGAAGCCAAAGCATTGCTCTCTTCTGATGATGATGATTCTAGGAGTATGAGCGGGTCCGAGAATGGAGAATACCCCGAGGGTGAAGATATTTCTCCTGGAGAAGATTAAGTATTCAGGATATTTTCTGGCTCTCTCGTATGTAATTTTGATTGGGCCATATTGCCCTTGTAAATTACTTTGGACGTGTATAAAGGTCTCTCTCTTTTTGCCTTGTGCATTTTTGTTTCATTTCTGATTCATGAAATTTGTGTTTCATTTTTGCCTTATGAAAATGTTATTCATAGGCTCGAGGTTTAGGAAATTTAACCGAACTAGCATAGTTTATACGATCGAGTGAGTGCTTTCTTGGATTAGAAATAAGAGAACCCTTAAGTTTTATCCGAACAAGGACGGTCTTTCAAATTCAAAAGAAAAAAATAACCCTTGGGCATGAAAAACAGTCCCCGAGTGAGAATTTGTTCGAACTCGAGTTGAAGTAGCCCTTAAGCTTAATGATTGAGAATTTATTCGAACTCGAGTTGAAGTAGCTCTTAAGCTTAATGATCCACTGAGGACATGCTCAAACACGGAATTAGGCAGCCCTTAGGCTCTCTAGTCAAGTGAGAAGGATCTTTCGAACTTGAAGTGAAAGTAGCCCTTAGGCCTTTTGTGAGTTTTGTATTTGGCCGGTCTGTCCTTTGTAAAACGGTCGTATATATAAGGTTTTTTCTATCCTTTTCGGCTTTTAAAGTTTTCCCTTTGTTTATCATTTGCGTTCACAAAGTTCATAATGCCTTAGCATGAAATAATGAAGTCATGTTCGAGGGTTCAAACAATTTTGTACCTGTTAGGGTTTTCGAGGCTCGATACGATCGAGCCTTTGTAATTATGCCGAGGATAGCCTTTTTAACCAGTTTATGAGAATATTTTAAGGCCTATTTTATTACGGAATTTGGACTTCTCCGAACCGTGTCAATTTGGCTGTAGGCTTTTGTTTGGGATTTGCCTCTTAGGCTCGTTTCCCTGTTATACTTCAAGCTTGTTCGAAGTGTCAATCCTTGAGTGGGGTGGCCATGGCCTATAAAAATTGAGGGTTGCCTTTTTAAAGTCTTATGATCTCAAGATTTTAATAAATCAATCTCGTCTATTTTTGGGACAGTAGTCCCGAGTGGGGGGTTAATTGTTCTGTAATAATCCGAAATATTTCATACACGTATTAATTAAGAGATTGGAGAATTAATTTAATTTGTAGATATTGGTGTTAAATATTAAGTTGTAGGAGGAAATTTTGTTACTATATGAGATATGGTACTAAATAAGTGGTTAGTGGCTAATTTTTTAAACTATACTAATATAGTTGACTTTAGTTATTTATTAAATAAATCGGAGTGGGCTAAGCCCATTATCTTATGGCTGCCACATTTTTAGTGACCTAAAGAGTAGAAAATATGGATAATTAGTTCCTTGCTCTTGATGAAATAAAGAGGCAAAATACTTAGAGAAGATTCGTATTGAGGAAATTAGCTGCGGCATCGTAAGACGCTAGGTGGTTAGCTTTTATAGTGCAGGTATGTCGATTAGTTCAGTACTGTGTATATAAAAATTATCCTGCACATTAGTTTTGGTAAAGAAGTGTAATGGTGGTTCAATACCAAGCCATGATGTGATATTAATTAGGGGATACAATGATTATACAATGATGGACAATTCTTTAGAAGTAAAAGTTAGAGAATTTAGCCGTGCATATGTGTGAATTTTCGGTATTGTTCAAACTCTCCTTACAGTGCATCAATTTTTAATTTTACAAACTTTAGGATTTTTGCGTCAATCACTCTGTAATGATTAGTAGGATAAATTCACTTGGAAAAAGAAGGGTAGTGATATATTTGTACTTAAATTATTCTCATTATATATGATCTCTGTTAGGTGTAAATTAAGTTAGGGTGCAAGGATTAAGTTTTGGTTTTTAACTGTATTGCAATGACAATATCGAATTTGGGTTTGAATGTGGTAAATCTAGTATTGAGTACAAAAGATAAGTACTAATTTAGAACGAATATTATGTACAATAGTGTTATTTCAATTTCAATTTATGCACACGATTAAGGAAATTGAACAATGCAGGGAATACAGATAAACCATATAAATACCTTTTTATTTAAAAGATTTGGACTATTTTAAATTACTCATGTGTGGGTAAATATAAATCCAAAAATTAAGACTCAAACATGAACCCGATGACTGGATATTCTAAATTAACTATGACTTAGCCTAAACAAGAAAATTAACATGAGATCAATATTATGTAATTATAGATTGATTGGAGGAATTTGTACGAATTGCTCGAGGTGAAATATTTGGTATTTAGGCACGAGTACTGTGAGTAGTAATCTTACCGCAATTTGTGTTTTCATAACTTGCATGATTTACACATGATTTTTAATATGAATATGTTACCGATTATTTTGAGTTGCATGTAGACAAGTCTTTTACACGATATGATACCGAACTAGTTATTTGACATGATTACCATTGTTTTAAATATTGTTACTGTCACTAGATATGTTTTACCGTTACTTGAATTTACTGTTATCGAAATGAAATTACATGATTTGATAAGAACCGAAATTCCCTATATTTTTTTAAAATATTTTCTTATGATTATATACGGATACAAAGATAAGTATAAATAGGAGTAGACTTTGAAGGATCCTGTAGCTAACGGCGGGTTCGTTAGACCTGGTGCACCTTGTATTTACTGATTACAGAGTACAGTTATAACCCTCGCTAGTGGGAAGGTAGAACTAGCATACCGTTACCGATTTTCCTCGAGTAAGGACTATCGTTATATTTGACTTCTTGCGAAGAAGTCCACAGTTATACCGATTACATGATCCGTTCATTGAAACCTCCCAAATTTGAATATTAACATTGTACAATAGTTACCGAGCTTATTACTGAATTGTTAAGTGTATTATACTACAAAAAAAAACATGATGAGACTAAACATTATTTATTGTTTCTGAAAGGGCATTCTTATGTTATTTTCTGTTTGATATACTAGCATGTTTTCTGACTTGTTCCCAATAAAATGGGTTATGGTTAAGTATTATTACTCACTTAGTCTGTACGACTAGGTAAGCCTAACAATGCGGAAAATAAACCTATTTGCGGAAGAATTATTAAAAATCAAAATAGTAAAATAAAACAGTGTTTAAAAATGTCGTCCGACATACACAATATCAACTCTCGAAAACTAAATACAGTTTTCAAAACTCGGAATCTCATGATCACAAGCCTTTGAATGTCTACAAGTATCTAACTTCAAATCTAACAAAGGAAAGAAAATACAGAATGGCTAATACTTAAAAGGGGGAGTAGAAAGGGGCTCTTCGGCCTGCGAATATGGCAGATTTACCTTGGAGTCTCTACAAGCGCCTCGGCTCAAGCGTGATAAGTCTGAGTGGAGGTACTTGGATCTGCAGATGAAAAACATTCACAGAAAGCGCATGAGTACACCACAGCGGTACTCAGTAAGTGCCAAGCCGAACCTCGGTCGGGTAGTGACGAGGAAGGTCAGGTCCCTACAAAGATTAAATGAAATATAAGATGCGACAGTATAAGATAAATCAATACAGTTGAAAGATAACAATAAGGATCAATACAGGATAGTAAGGATAACTACAACTGAAACAGAAGCAGAAACAATCACCAATAATACAACATTTCACAAAGATAATAACCGAGGATCTCTCAGTATCCCGAGGATCTCTTAGTACCCTCAATATATACCAGGGATCTTTTGGTATCCTCAATATATGTTAGGGATCTCTTGGTATCCTCAATATACGTGTTGGGGATCTCTCGGTATCCCGCACCTCAGCTTAAATCATAAAATATGTGCAGGGGATCTCCCGGGATGCCGTCCCGTAGTCCCAAAGTAAAGCACATAGCAATAACACAAGGAATACTCAATTAAACTCAATTTTGTACCAAGTAAAACAGGTAATTCTAATCTAACATGCTTCACATAATACAAATAAGGCAGTTCAAGCAATAAGGCAATTAAGTCAATTAAACATGATTTTGTAAGGTAACAGTAGGCTTAAATTTCAAGTAGAATAAGCATGAAAGGAAAACACAATTAAAGCTATTTTAGTGAAAACAAGATTATCAACAATTAGCACAAGTACGCACTCGTCACCTCACGTACAAAGCATTTCAGTTACCACAATACCAAATCCTAAGGGGAATGTCCCTCACACAAGGTTAGTCAAGCCATTTACCTCGAACCAGATCAAAATCAACCCGAAACCACGCTTTTGCCATGAGTACTCGACTCCAAATGACCCAAATCTATTGAATTCAATTGCATAATGTAAATAACACTTCAAGTAATTGATTCCACAAAGTAAGTTTAAGCTAATACGCGAAATTAGGTAAAATGACCAAAACGGCCCTTGGGCTCATGTCTCAGAAACGGGTGAAATTTGCATTTTTAGAATCCTCACTCTCTCACGAGTCTATACATATCAAGAACATTGAAATCAGAGTTCAATTGTTCCCTCAAATATCCATTTTAAGGTCTCTTAATCTCAAACATTAATTACCCATTGTGCATTGATTTTTCCCTAATTTTTCACCAATAATTAAACCTTTAATCACATATAAACGAGTCATTAAGCCAAAAATTTTACCACCAAGTGATTCCCTTTTGGTTTCCTCAAAAATCTTCCTCAAAAGCTTCAATCCCGTTCAAAAATGGTGAAAAAATAAAAAAGGGTCGCGGATGGGCTATTTAAATACTGCCCAGATATTCCTTCTTCGCGAACGCGGAAGAGCCCTCGCGTTCGTGAAGTACAACTTCGCTTGGGTCCAGATTCCTTCATCGCGGAAGCAATTCCCAAGCTGCGAACGCGATGCAACATCTCATCCATCTTCGCGAACGCGAAGCACAAAAAGTCCTCAAGCAAAGCTCCTCTTCGCGAACGCGAAGAAGGAAACCAGAACTGGGCTGCTGCAGTTTTTCTGCAATTCCAACAAGTTCCAAAATTCCCCGTTGAGCATCCGAAACACACCCGAGGCCCTCGGGACCTCAACCAAACATTCCAACCATTCCTAAAACATCCCTCAAACTTATTCCAATCTTTGGAATGCTTAAAACAACATCAAAACACTAATTTAGCATCGGATTCAAGCCTAAGAACTTCAAAAACTCTCAAAATACGCTTTTGACCAAAAAGTCTATCAAACCACGTCCGAATAACCTGAAATTTTGCACACATGTCACATTCAACACTATAGAGCTACTCCAACTTCCAAAATTCCATTCCAACTCTCGGATCAAAATCCTACTATCGAACCGGAAACTTCAAAAAATTTCAACTTTCGGCATTTCAAGCCTAAATTAGCTATGGACCTCTAAAACACAATCCGAACACGCTCTTAAAATTGAAATCACCCAACGGAGCTAATGGAACCATCAAAATTCCATTCCGAGGCCGTCTTCACACTTTTTTGACTACGGTCAAATTTCCAAACTTAAGCTCTCATTTAGGGACTAAGTGTCCCAAAACTCTCTGAAACTCCAAATAATTCCCCCCAGCAATTCACAACAGCAGAAACAAACACGGGGAAAGCACTTAATAAGGTATCAAAGCATAAATTCTTAAAACGACCGGCCGGGTCGTTACATCCTCCTATACTTAAACATTCGTTCATCCTCGAACGATCATAGAAATATACCTGAAGTAGTGAAAAGATGAGGGTAACGGTTGCGCATATCCTGCTTGGTCTCCCATGTCGCCTCCTCGACCGGCTGAGGCTGCCACTGAACCTTCACTGATGCAATGTTCTTTGACCTCAGCTTTCTAACCTGCCTGTCCAATATTGCCACTGGCTCCTCAACATAAGATAGATCCTTGTTCAATTGGACTGAACTGAAATCCAACACGTGCGACAGATCACTGTGATACCTCCGGAGCATCGAAACATGAAATATCGGATGAACTCCTGCCAGGCTGGGAGGTAAGGCAAGCTCATAAGCAACCTCCCCAACACGCCTCAATATCTCAAAAGGGCTAATAAACCTCGGACTCAACTTCCCCTTTTCCCAAATCTCATAACGCCCTTCATAGGAGAAACCCGAAGTAGAACCCTCTCTCCAACCATATAGGAAACATCACGAACCTTTCGGTTCCGCGTAACTCTTTTGTTTGGACTGCACTGTACGGAGTCTATATTGAATCACCTTAACCTTTTCCAAAGCATCCTGAACCAAGTCTGTGCCCAATAATCTGGCATCACCCAGCTCAAACCAACCCACCGGCGATCTACACCACCTACCATATAAAGCCTCGTACAGTTCCATCTGAATGCTGGACTGATTGCTATTATTGTAGGCAAACTCCGCCAATGGCAAGAATTGATCCCAAGACCCTCCAAACTCAATCACACACGCACGGAGCATATCCTCAAGAATCTGAATAGTGTGCTCGGATTGTCCGACTGTCTGAGGGTGAAATGTTGTACTCAACTCCACCCAAGTACCCAACTCATGCTGAATTTCCCTCCAGAATCATGATGTGAACTGAGTACCTCTATCTAAAATTATGGAAACTAGAATGCCATGCAGACGAACAATCTTCCAGATATAAATCTCTGCCAACTGCTCCAAAGAATAAGTAGTACACATAAGAATGAAGTGTGCGGATTTGGTTA
Source organism: Nicotiana tabacum (assembly GCF_000715075.1). Lineage (NCBI taxonomy): Eukaryota > Viridiplantae > Streptophyta > Magnoliopsida > Solanales > Solanaceae > Nicotiana > Nicotiana tabacum. The sequence continues at coordinate 113,266,323 of NC_134087.1, forward strand.
GCTGATCCACAATCACCCAAATGGAATCGAACTTCCTCAAAGTCTATGGGAGCCCAACTACAAAGTCCATGGTGATCCGCTCCCACTTCCACTCCAGAATCTCTATTTGCTGAAGCAACCCTCCCGGTCTCTGGTGCTCATACTTCACCTGCTGACAATTGAGGCACCGAGCTACAAATCCAACTATATCTTTCTTTATCCGCCTCCACCAATAGTGCTGCCTCAAATTCTGATACATCTTCGCGACACCCGGATGAATGGAATACCGCGAACTATGGGCCTCCTCTAGAATCAACTCCCGAAGCCCATCAACATTGGGTACATAAGTCTAACCTGGCATCCTCAATACTCCGTCATCGCCAATAGTCACATCTCTTGTATCGCCATGCTGAACCTTGTCCTTGAGGACAAGCAAATAAGGGTCATACTGACGCTCCCTGATACGATCAAATAAGGACAAGCAAATGAGGGTCATACTGACGCTCCCTGATACGATCAAATAAGGAAAACCGAGAAACCACGAAAGCTAGAATCCCACTGCGCTCCGAAGGATCCAATCTTACAAACTGTCTGGCTAATGCCTGAACATCCATCGCCATAGGCCTCTCCAATGTTGGTGAATAAGCCAAACTCCCCAAACTCTTTGCCCGACGACTCAAGGCATCGACCACCACATTGGCCTTGCCCGGGTGATACAAAATAGTGATATCATAGTCATTCAGCAACTCTAACCACCTCCTCTAGAGAAAATTTAGATCCTTTTGCTTGAACAGGTGCTGCAAGCTCCGATGATCAGTATAAATCTCACAAGGAACGCCGTACAAATAATGATGCTAAATCTTCAGGGCGTGAACAATGGCAGCTAACTCAAGGTCGTGGACAGGATAATTCTTCTTATCAACCTTCAACTGTCTGGACGCGTAGGCAATCACCCTACCGCCCTGCATCAAAATAGCTCCAAGGCTAATCCTCGAGGCATCACATTAGACAGTATACGACCCCGAACTTGTATGTAATATCAAAATTGGGGCTATAGACAAAGTTGTCTTGAGCTTCTGAAAACTTGCCTCACACTCTTCCGTCCACTGGAACAGAGCACGTTTCTGGGTCAGTCTTGTCATAGGGGCTGCAATCGATGAAAACCCCTCCACAAAACGACGGTAGTAACCCGCCAAGCAAAGAAAACTACGGATCTCTATAGCTGAGGATGGTCTGGGCCAACTCTACACTGCCTCTACTTTTTTCGGGTCCACCTGAATACCCTCACTCAATACCACTTGGCCTAAGAATGCCACGGAATCCAACCAAAACTCACATTTCGAGAACTTTGCATATAACTTCTTTTCTCTCAAGGTCTGAAGCACTATCCTCAGGTACTTCTCATGATCTTCCCGACTCTGAGAATACACTAGATTATCATCAATAAAGACAATGACGAACACGTCAAGATATGGCCGGAACATACTATGCATCAAATCCATAAAGGTTGTTGGGGGCATTGGTCAGCCCAAATGACATAACAAGGAACTCATATTGACCATACCAACTCCTGAAAGCACTCTTCAGGATATCTGGCTCCCAAATCTTCAACTGATGGTAACCTGAGCGGAAGTCAATCTTAGAAAACATTTGTGTGCCCTGAAGCTGGTCAAACAGATCATCAATACAAGGCAAAGGATAATGATTCTTCACTGTAACTTTGTTCAACTAGCGATAATCAATACACATACGCATAGAACCATTTTTTTTCTTCACAAACAAGATATGATCACCCCAAGGTGATACACTGGGCCGGATAAACCCTTATCAAGCAATTCCTATAACTGATCCTTCAACTCTTTCAACTCAGGGGAGGCCATACGATATAGAGGAATAGAAATGAGCTGAGTGCCCAGCAACAGATCAATGCCAAAATCAATATCTCTATCAGGCGGCATACCCGGAAGATCAGCTAAAAACACATCGGGAAAATCCCATACTACTGGGATAGAATCCACTGAAGGGGTATCAATACTGATATCTCTCACATAAGCTAGATACGCATCACATCCCTTCTCAACCATTCGTTGAGCCTTAAAGAAAGAAATAACTCTACTAGGAGTGTTATCTAAAGTACCCCTCCACTCAACACGCTGTACACCTGGCATAACCAACGTCACAGTTTTGGCGTGACAATTAAGAATAGCATAATGGGGCGACAACCAGTCCATGCCCAAGATAATATCAAAATCTACCATGTGAGCAACAATAAATCGGCTCTAGTCTCAAAACTACTAAGAGCAACCAAACACGACCGATAAATGCGGATCACAATAAGAGAATCTCTTATAGGAGTAGAAACATAAATAGGGGAACTCAAAAAATCCCGAGGTACACCCAAATATGGAGCAAAATAAAAAGACACATAAGAGTAAGTGGAGCCTGGATCGAATAGAAATGATGCATCTCTGTGACAAACCAATATAATACCTATGATCACAGAATCGGAGGCAACAATCTCAGTACAGGTAAGAAAGGCATAGTATCGGGTCTGGCCTCCCCTCTAGGGCGACCTCTACCTCCCTAACCTCCACCTCTAGCTGGTTGAGCAGGTGGGGTAGAAATTGGAGCTGTAACCATAGCCTGAGAACTCTGCAGGGCGTACTGTGGATGAGAAGTCTGTGGAGGTGAACTCCTCCCAAGTATAGGACAATCTCTCAACACATGGCATGTGTCACCACACTCAAAACAAGCTTTGGGAGGACATGGCGGCTGTGACTAGCTCGGTCGAGGTCTACTAGTTTGACCTTTGAAAGCACCCCACACAGGAGGCGCGCTAGATATCGGAGGTGCATAATAAGGCTCCTAAGGCCTAGGAGGTGCTGAAATACCATTGGCTGCTAGAAGAGCTGAATGCACAGGGTGACTCATATAACCCCTACCATGACAACCTGCAGCTAGGGCACGGGCACCAGAATAATGGCCCGATTCTCAAGACCTTTTGGCCTCCCTCTCCTTTCTCTCTCTAGCATGCGTACCCTCAATTCTACTAAAAATACTCACCACCTGCTGATTAGAAATATCCATCTCCAACTCACGATCCATGTTAGACCTGATGCTGGGAATAAGCCCCTCAATAAACTGGCGAACCCTCTCGCGAACAGTAGAAACCAAGGTTGGGGCATGTCTAGCCAAATTAGTGTAACAAACAATATACTCCGAGTCAGTTGTAGCACCCTGGTGCAAATACTCAAACTCTACGCGCCATGCGTCCCTAAGGCTCTAGGGAACAAACTCCCTCAAGAACATATCTAAAAATTGAGTCCAAGTCAGTGAAGCTGCCTTATCCGGACTGTCTAACTCATAGGTGCGCCACCACTCATAGGTGGCCCCTAGAAGCTGGAAGGCAGTGAAAGAAACCCCACTCGATACTGATACACCCTTAGTACGGAGGATACGGTGACACTACTCCAAAAATCCTAGGGCATCATCTGAAGCTAACCCACTGAATACATGAGGATCATACTTCTTGAACCTATCAAGCCTCTACTGCTCATCCTCTGAAACCACTTCCCTGTCCTCGGGCTGACCTGGGGCAGTTGGCAGTAAAGTAATAACCTATGGAACCTAATCCACGTGCACTCTCTACTCAAGAGTGCGGGCGGTGGGAGTTTGTGCTCCTCCCCCATCCTGAGATGTTGCTGCAGCAAGGAGAAACAACCCTGCCCGAGCCAAAGTGGTGTACATACTCATGAATTGTGCCAGAGTCTCTTGAAGTGCTGGAGTGGTAGTAGCAATAGGCGTATCAGGTGCCTGGACTCTCGCTGGAACTGCTAGTGGTACCTCGGTAGCAGCTCGCGTAGGTGCTCTGACTGCACCAGGTGCGCGTCCTCGGCCTCTACCCTGGCTCTGGCCTCTAACGGCTACAGTAGGGGGAATCTGTGAGAGAATAGAAGATAGAAGTTTAGAATTGTGACATCAAATCTCGCACGAAAAGGAAATTAAATGACATGAAATTTTCCTAACAGTTACATAGCCTCTCGTAGATAAGTACAGACGTCTCCGTACTGATCTGCGAGACTCTAATAAACCGGCTTGTGATTCATGACTCCTATGAACCTAGAGCTCTGATACCAACTTGTCATGACCCCGGTTCACCCTCCGTGAACCATCATGATGGCACCTAGTCTCTACGAGTAGGTAAGCCTAACAATGTGGAACATAAACCAATTTGCGGAAGAAATATTAAAAACCTTAATTGTGAAATAAAACAGCGTTTAAAAATATCATTCGGCATACACAATATCAACTCTCGAAAACTAAATACACTTCCCAAAACCCGAAATCTCATAATCACAAGTCTTTGAATGTGTACAAGTATCTAACTCCAAAATATCTAACAAAGGAAAGAAAATACAGAAGGGCTAATACTTAAAAGGGGGAGTAGAAAGGGACTCTTCTGTCTGCAGATGCGACAGATATACCTCGAAGTCTCTACAAGTGCCTCGGCTCAAGCGTGATAAGTCTGAGTGGATGTACCTGGATCTGCACATGAAAAACATGCACAGAAAGGGGCATGCGTACACCACAGCGGTACTCAGTAAGTGCCAAGCCTAACCTCAGTCGGGTAGTGACGAGGAAGGTCAGGGCCTTACTGAGATTAAATGAAATATAAGATGCGACAATATAAGATAAAGCAATACATTTAAAAGATAACAATAAGGATCAATATAGGATAGTAAGGATAACTACAACTGAAACAGACGCAGAAACAATCATCAAGAATACCACTTTTCACAAAGGTAGTAACCTAGGATCTCTCAGTATCCCGAGGATCTCTAAGTACCCTCAACATATACCACGGATCTTTTGGTATCCCGAGGATCTCTTGATATCCTCAAGATATGTTAGGGATCTCTTGGTATCCCAAGTATCTTTTGGTATCCTCAATATACGTGCTGGAGATCTTTCGGTATCCCGCACCTGAGCTCAAATCATAAAATACGTACAGGGGATCTCCGGGATGCCGTCCTATAGTCCTAAAGTAAAACACACACATCAATAACACAAGGAACACTCAATTAAGCTCAATTTCGTACCAAGTAAAACATGTAATTCTAACCTAACATGCTTCACATAATACAAATAAGACAGTTCAAGCAATAAGGCAATTAAGTCAATTAAACATGATTCTCTAAGCTAACAGTAGGCTTAAATTTCAAGTAGAATAAGCAGGAAAGGAAAACACAATTAAAGCTACTTTAGTGAAAACAAGATTTTCAACAATTAGCACAAGTACGCACTCATCACCTCATGTATAAGGCATTTCAGTTACCACAATACCAAATCCTAAGGGAAATGTCCCCCACACAAGGTTAGGCAAGCCACTTACCTCGAACTAGCTCAAAATCAACCCGAAACCACACTCTTTCTACGTGTACTCGACTCCAAATGGCCCAAATCTATTCAATTCAATTGCATAATATAAATAACAGTTCAAGTAATTGATTCCATAAAGAAATTCTAAGCTAATACACAAAATTAGGTAAAATGACCAAAATGCCCCTCGGGCCTACGTCTCGGAATTGGGTGATATTTACATTTTCAAAATCTTCACCCTCTCACGAGTCTATAAATATCAATAACACTGAAATCAGAGTTCAATTGGCCCCTCAAATACCCATTTTAAGGTCTCTCAATCTCAAGCCCTAATTACCCATTTTGCACTGAGTTTTCCCTAATTTTTCCCCACTAATTAGAACTTTAATCACATATAAACGAGTTATGATGTCAATGTTACCTCCAAGTGATTCCCCTTTGGTTTCCTCAAAATCTCCCTCAATAGCTTCAATTCTGTTAAAAAATGGTGGAAAAATGAAGAAGGGTCGCAGATGGGCTATTTAAATACTGCCCATATATTCCTTCTTTGCGAACGCGGAAGGGCCCTCGCGTTCGCGAAGTACAACTTCGCTTGGGTCCAGCTTCCTTCATCGTGAACGCGATTCCCAGGCCGCGAACGCGATGCAACATCTCATCCAGCTTCGCAAACGCGGGAGACTCTTCGCGAACGCGAAGCACAAAAACTCCCCGAGCCCTAGCTCCTCTTCGCGAACGCGAGACCCTACTCACGAACGCGAAGAAAGAAACCAGAATTGGGTTGTTGCAGTTTTTCTGCAATTCCAACAAGTTCCAAAATGCCCCGTTGAGCATCCGAAACACACCCGAGGCCCCTGGGACCTCAACCAAACATGCCAACCAATCCTAAAACATCATTCAAACTTGTTCCAATCTTCGGAACGCTCAAAACAAGATCAAAACACCAATTTAGCATCAGATTCAAGCCTAAGAATTTTAAAAACTCTCAAAATACACTTTCGATCAAAAGGTCTATCAAACCTCGTCTGAATGACCTGAAATTTTGCACACATGTCACATTCAAAACTATGGAGATACTCAAACTTCTAGAATTCCATTCTGACCCTCGGATCAAAATCTCACTATCGAACCGAAAACTTCAAAAAACTTCAACTTTCGGCATTTCAAGCCTAAATAATCTACAGACCTCCAAAACACAATCCAAACAAGCTCCTAAACTCGAAATCACCCAACGAAGCTAACGGAACTATCATAATTCCATTCCGAGGCCATCTTCACATTGTTCCGACTACGGTCAAATTTCTAAACTTAAGCTCTCATTTTAGGACTAAGTGTCCCAATACTCTCCGAAACTCCAAATAATTCCCCTCGGCAACTCACAACAGTAGAAACAAACACGGGAAAAGCAGTTAATAGGAGATCTGGGCATAAATTCTTAAAATAACTGGCCAGGTCGTTACAGACTTGTCCCAATAAAAACGGTTGTGGTTAAATGTTATTACTCCCTAAGATAGCGACTCATTCCTCGCTAATATTTTTACAGAGACAGTAGTTGACGCAAGTGAGGATTTTGTTAATTAGAGCGCACAGGTTGATAGTTCTTGTTGAGGCTCGCACTTGTTCGCGCGGGCGGAGATTTTATTTATTGTTATGGTCTTTTCTTTAAACTCTTAGAGTCGCTCAATAGTCAATATTTTAGTTTTATTAGTATTATTTTGTTATTATAGTCTTATGTTGAGTATCCTTCTTTATTATCAAAGTTGGAGATAATTAGTGTTTCTAGTTGTTAGTGGGTTAACTAGCAATGGTGGAGACTTGTTTTGGTTAATTGATAAGTTGTCGATTGGTTGGTTTGATATTTGGATGGTTTGTTGTTGATTTTGAGACAGGGAAATTTTTTGGATAGTCCAAAAAAATAGGGGAAACTCTGTCTGATTTTCTTTAAAATACCGATGAGGCTTACTTGGGGACACTTGCTCCTGAACGCCAGTCACGATCCTAAATTGGGTTGTGACAAAGTTGGTATCAGAGATTAGGCTTTAATCCCTTGTTCTGGAGCAATGTTTAGTGGAGTCTTGTTTATGGGTATGTAGGCGCCCATACTTATGATCTTGAGGCTACTGAACATCTAGGAATGTTTTCCCTTCTTTCATTCTTTGATTGTGCGTTGAGATAACTTGAGATTGACTTTGGAATATTTCTTTCACAAATGGCTAGGACACGTACACCTTTATCTGCTGGACATGGTGTCGGACATGGTACTACCCGAGGTGGAGTCAAGTTGGGGTTCATCAAACTTGAAAGCATGCTGCTCCTTAACCTGAAGTTGGGAGCATGGGTCAACCCCAAGCTGCTATGCCAGATCAAGTGCAAGAGTAGGGAGTTCAGGATGCTCCACTACCAATGCCAGCTGTTGTACCTACTGTTGTCTTACCTGCAGACGCAGTGGCAAGGTTATTGAATGTGTTAGAGGCATTGGTGCCTACTCAGGGTGGAAGTTTAGCTCCTCAGGCTACTTTACAGATACAAGCACCTGCACAGACTCAGACTTTCGGGAATAAGGAAGTATCCCTACAAGAGTTCCTGAAATTGAAATCACCAAAATTCACAGGTACCGATAATTCAACAGATCCTCAAAGTTTCTTAGATGGGACACTCAAGGCATTACGTGGTCTTGGATGTTCTAGTGAGAGAGACGTGGAGCTCGCAGCATACAAACTAGAGGATATGGCCAACACATGGTAAGAAACTGTATTGTTAGGAAGGCCAGTAGGGGCAGCACCACTGACATGGGATGAGTTCACTAAGTTGTTCAAGGAATCATTTCCTTCTAGACAGCCTGATGCAGCACTATGCTAGAGACTTTGAGAGATTAGTTCAGACTCCAGATATGGATGTGTCAACATATAATACTAAGTTTTGTAAGCAGGCTATATATGCTCCTTACTTAGTGCCTACCGAAGAAGCTCGAGTTCAGAGGTTTGTTGATGGATTGGTTGGTCGTCTATACACTGCAGTAGCCTCACAGATGAAGACTTTATCCTACTCTTATGTAGTTGACATTGCTAGAAAGATTGAAAAAAAGGGACGTGATGAGCGTGCAACGATTTACGTAAGAAGACCAAGACAGGAGGGTCTTTTTGTGGCAATTTTAGTAAAAATCAAAGAGAAGGAAATCAGGGACAACAACAACAACAAGGTTCTCAAACAGGGACACACCTGTGTTCGCAGTCCACATACAAACCACATTATAGACGGGGTACTAGGGGACCGTCATCATCTAGACATCATAAATTTTGGCAGATATATGCCGTTACTCCAATCTTACAGACCTGTGGTCGATCACATTTAGGCCAATGTCATGTTCTAACTAGAAAGTGCTTTCGGTGTGGCCAGTTGGGACATCACTTGAGGGATTGCCCTAAGCCTATGAGAAATTTCAACTAGGCTTCTGTTCAGTCAACTGCAACAACTCAGAGTACTCTTAATACATCAGGTGCTACAGGTACAGGAAATAGTGGTCGAGGTGCTTGAGGCCGTGCTACTGTGAATCAAGGACAAGGGAATTGTCACGACCCAAACCGATGGGCCACAACGGGCACCTGGTACCTCAATCAACCGAGTACCTGTCTAAAGTATCTTTCGTATCATACTATCATAGGTAAATGAGACAGAGAAACTGTCGTGAGATAAGTAGAATACAACATGTGATATGAACTTACACATAAGACATGTGGGCCTATAAGACCAAAATAACAACTCGTATACTGAACATAGACCGACAAGGCCATACACTCTTTTACGTATATGACATATGTCTACAAGCCTCTAAGAATACATAATTTTCATAAAGGTCAGGACAGAGTCCCGCCATAACAAACAGTACACATCTAAATCATACTAAACAAACTAGAAACTCTGAAGCAAATGGAGTGCACCAACATCTTCCGCTGAGTTGATAACCTACTTGGAGAGATCTTGACCTATCTATTGGGACCTACGGGCAAGAAACGTAGCGTCCCCAAGCAATAGGGACGTCAATTCGAATAATATACAAAGTATGTAAGGCACATAAATAAGTACATAACAAACATGAAAGAAATATAAAGTAAATGACTCAACCTGTAAGTCTGGATAACCCTCTAATTCATGAAATAATTATAGTGTCATGCATATGCGTATAAATGTCATGTCGTGCATAGGTACATATTTCATAACATCATCAAGCATCTGAGGGCATCTAATCATATCATCTCGGCCAATGTGGGCAAAATCATCAACGTATACCAGCTGATCAGGTGGTGGTGGGTATATAAACCATAACCTTTCCCATTTCCCATATACATATATATACGCGTATATAACGCCATCTAGTCATGTGTCAATGTGTATGTATAAATGTGTAAAATGCATATGAAATACATTAATAAAATCTCTCGGTATGTCATAAGACCATTATGCCTCTAATAAATATCATAAAATAAAATTTACCAATTTACGTATTTTTGAGACCCATGAACAGATGATAGAATAATATGACATATAGGGAATCAAGAACATAAGCATCTCTAGTATTTCTATGAATAGAGTCATTTGTGGAATTTGTGCATTTGCTCGTTTCATTCATGTCGTATAGATCATGCTAAAAATAAAGAATGGATAGCCTTAACATACCTAGAGTAGGGAAAAATCCGTATGAAATTCTTGGAAAAGGTTGCACCATACTCCCTTAGAATCGCAAAATCTCACGTTGCTAGTGTGCTAAGAAATCTCATGTTGCTAGTTTGCAAAATCATCAATGTATACCAGCTGATCAGGTGGTGGTGCGTATATAAACCATAACCTTTTCCATTTCCCATATACATATATATACGTATATATAACGCCATCTAGACATTGGTCAATGTACATGTATAAATGCATGAAATGCATATAAAATACGTTAATAAAATCTCTCAGTACGTCATAAGACCATTATGCCTCTGATTAATATCATAAAATAAACTTTACCAACTTACATATTTTTGAGACCCATGAACAGATGATAGAGTAATATAACATATAGAGATCAAGAGCATAAGCATCTCTAGTATTTCTATGAATAGAGTCATTTATGAAATTTGTGCATTTGCTCGTTTCATTCGTGATTTATAGATCATGCCAAAAAGAAACAAGGGATAGCCTTAACATACCTAGAGTAGGGAGAAATCTGTATGAAATTCTTGGAAAATGTTGCACCGTACTCCCTTAGAATCGCAAAATCTCACGTTGCTAGTGTGCTAAGAAATCTTGTTGGATTTTGGTTGAAGAATGAAAATCTTTTCTGCCGCAGTCAACTTAATGTGCTAAAGAATAATTTGAAATTGGTAAAAATTGGGTGATTGTTGGCTGCTAAAGTGACCGAGAGGGCCAACCAAACAAACAACTCGCCAGAACATTCTTAATCCATCAACCTCAAACTTAAATGGGATTGTTGCCTTTTTTGTTATTGAATATATTAAAAGTGAAGTGTTATGTAACTAACATAGTTTGCCACCTAATCATAAAATGAATTAGAGTCATTCTCTTAGTATGTGGCTTTCTGCCACGTTTTTTTGGGGGGAGGGGGAGGGATTAATCTTATCTCATAATTTAATAATTAACTAGGTAATGTGCCATTACTCGATAATTAACTAATTACTCACATAATTAAGAATTATCTCAAATTACTTAAAATACTACTCATTTCTTGCATACCTTATACACCTTACTATCATGGTCATGTGGTACCTTGTATGGTACTAGTCAATACATATCGGGTATTACTGCTCGGCCCGTATTTTATCCCAACATGCCAAACTTGGATGAAAATTCATTTTCTTTGACTTATTTCCCCTCTCACTTTCACGAATTTACTCATTACTTATTTGAAATAGCATAATTCTTATAATCTCCAAATAATCTTTTCCTTGGACTGATGTTAATTACCTTACGATAAATTCAACGTACAATACTATAGGGTGCAACATCATTGTAATTTAATACTGCGAAGCGTAACATCATCTTAATATAATACTGTGGGACGTAATATCGACGTAATATAGCAGGGTGTAACAGGAATGCTGGTAGAGGTCAGGCGAGAGTTTTTCCATTTACTAGACAGGATGCTCAGGCCTCGAATGCTGTGGTTACAAGTATTCTTTCTGTTTGTTCATTTGATACACTTGCATTTATTGATCCATGATCTACTCACTCCTATGTGTCCTCATACTTTGCTTTGAGGTTTAGTAGACAGATTGAGCTATTGAATGATCCTTATCTAGGTGATACTCCTATTGGAGAGTCTCTATTAGCTGAATACGTGTATCGTGCTTGACAGATTCGGGTTGAGGGCAGAGATACTCTAGCTGACCTTATTGTACTTGATGTGATTGACTTTGACATGCTGATGGGAATGGATTGGTTATCTTCTTGCTATGATATAGTCGATTGTCATGCAAAGATAGTTAAGTTTGAGATACCAAATGAACCTAGATTTATTCTAAGAGGGAGTCAGGTTCTAGAGATTTGCAAAGTTGTATCTTTTATGAAAGCTCAACGAATTCTGAAGAAAGGTTGCTTGGGTCTCATAGCTATTGTAAATGACAAAAGAAAGGAAACAGTTAGTATAGAAAATGTACCAATAGTGAGAGAATTTTCTGATGTATTTCCTGAGGATTTACCTGGATTGCTTCCAATACGAGAAATTGACTTTGGTATTGATTTGCTACCTGACACACAGCCCATATCGATGCCCCCATATCAAATGGCACCAGCAGAGTTGAGGGAGCTAAAGCAACAGTTACAGGATTTGTTAAATAAGGGTTTTATTAGACCTAGTGTATCACCATGGGGTGTACCAGTACTATTCGTAAAGAAGAAACACGGATCCTTGAGAATGTGCATTGACTACAGGCAGTTGAACAAGATAACAATACGCAATAAATAACCTTTGCCTCGTATAGATGACATGTTTAATCAGTTACAAGGAGCTGCCCACTTTTCAAAGATTGACCTCCGTTCTAGTTATCAGCAACATAGAATCAAAGATGAAGATATTTCTAAGACTGCTTTCAGAACTCGATACGGGCATTATGAGTTTCTCGTGATGCCTTTCAGACTGACTAATACTCCAGCGGCATTCATGGATTTAATGAATAGGGTGTTCAAGCCGTTTCTGGATAGATTTGTAATAGTATTTATTGATGATATCCTGATATATTCTTGTAGCCAAGGAGAACACGAGGATCATCTCAGGACTGTGTTGCAGACATTGCGAGAACATCGACTTTATGCTAAGTTCTCAAAGTGTGAATTCTGGCTAGTCTCAGTAGTATTTCTGGGGTATGTTGTATCCAAATATGGAATTATGGTAGATCCTAAGAAGACAGAAGTTATGCAGAAATGGCCCAGGCCTACTTCTCATACAGAGATTCGTAGTTTTTTAGGCTTAGCAGGCTATTACATGCGTTTTGTGCAGGATTTCACCAAAATAGCAACACCACTGACTAAGATAACATAGAAAAATGCAAAGTTTCAGTGGACGAAGGAATGTGAGCGGAGCTTTCAAAACTCAAAACATGTTTGATAACTACAACAATATTAGCCTTACCATCAGGTTCCAGAGGATTTACGGTATTTTGTGACGCCTCGAGTGTAGGATTAGGATATGTTCTCATGCAAAATGGTCACTTTATTGCTTATGCTTCGAGACAATTGAAAAAGTATGAGAAAGACTATCCTACACATGATTTGGAGATGGCTGCAGTGGTATTTGCTCTAAAACTTTGGAGGCATTATCTATACAACAAAACTTGTGAGGTTTATACCGACCATAAAAGTCTGAAGTATATCTTTCAGCAGAGAGATCTGAATCTTCGGCAGCGTCGGTGGATGGAACTACTCAAAGACTATGATTGTTCTATTTTATATCATCCTGGAAAAGCCAATGTGGTGGTTGACGCATTGAGCAAAATATCTATGGGGAGTTTGGCACATATAGCTCCTGCAAAGAGACTCTTGGCCAAAGATATTCAGGGACTAGAAGATACAGGTATCAGATTTGGTGTCAGAAATTCAGAGGCATTGTGGGCTTGTGCTCAGGCTAAGTCTTCATTAGTTGAGCACATTAAGGCCACCTAATATGAGGATGAACGATTATGCAAATACAGAGATGAGGCCTTGGTTGGTAAAAGCAAGGATATGATTGTTGGCAGTGATGGTGTTCTTCAAATGGGTGACAGGCTATGTGTCGCAGACGTAGATGGGTTGAGGCATGCTATTCTTAGAGAAGCTCACAACACTAGATACACTATACATCCTGGATCCACAAAAATGTATCATGACCTAAAGCAATTCTATTGGTGGGAAGGTATAAAGAAAGATGTTGCTAACTTTTTTTCTCGTTGTTGACTTGTCAGCAGGTCAAGGCTGAGTATCAGCGACCCGCAGGACTACTACAACAAATTGAGATTCCAGAGTGGAAATGGGAAAGAATTACTATGGATTTTATCACTGGGCTACCATGAACCCTTAGAGGTTATGACTCCGTATGGGAGATTGTAGATCAACTGACGAAATCATCACACTTTTTGCCAGTGAAGACTACATATAGTGGAGTCAGGTATGCACAGAAATTTATGAACAAAATTGTCCGACTTCAAGGAGTTCCAGTATCCATCATCTCTGATAGAGGATCACAGTTCACTTCACGCTTTTGGAAATCTTTTCAAGAAGCACTAGGTACACGAGTAGATCTTAGTACTGCATTTCATCCACAGATAGACGGGCAGTCTGATTACAGATCTTGGAGGATATGTTAAGAGCTTGCATTCTTGAGTCTGAAGCAGACATGCGAAGCAAGTACCCCCAGTTGTTTGAGATGTCAGGTACACTTTCTATCTCGTTCGAGGACGAACGCTTGCTTAAATGGGGGAGAATGTAATAATCCTAAATATTTTATACACCTATTAATTAGGAGATTGGAGAACTAATTTAATTTGTAGATATTGGGGTCAAATATTAAGTTGTGGAAGGAAATTTTGTTACTATATTAGATATGGTACTAAATAAGTGGTTAGTGGCCAAATTTTTAAAACTATACTTATATAGTTGAGTTTGGTTATTTATTAAATAAATCGGAGTGGGCTAAGCCCATTTATCTTATGGCTACCACGTTTTTAGTGACCTAAAGAGTAGAAAATTTAGGTAATTAGTTATTGCTCTTGATGAAACAAAGAGGCAGAATACTTAGAGAAGATTTGTATTGAGAAAATTAGCGGCGACATCGTAAGATGCTAGGTGGTTAGCTTTTATAGTGCAGGTATGTCGATTAGTTCACTACTTTGCATATAAAAATTATCCTGCACATTAGTTTTGGTAAAGAAGTGTAATGGTGGTTCAATATCAAGCCATGATGTGATATTAATTAGGGGATACAATGATTATACAATGATGGGCAATTCTCTAGAAGTAAAAGTTAGAGAAAATAGCTGTGCAAATGTGTGAATTTTCGGTATTGTTCAAACTCTCCTCGATGTATTTGTACTTAAATTATTCTCATTATATATGATTTTTATTAGGTGTAAATTAAATTACGGTGCAAGGATTAAGTTTTGGTATTTAACTGTATTGCAATGACAATATAGAATTTGGGTTTGAATGTGATAAGTCTAGTATTGGGTACAAACGATAAGTACCAATTAAGAAGGAATAGTATGTACAGTAGTGTTATTTCAGTTTCAATTTATGCACACGATTAAGGAAATTGAACAATGCAGAGAAATAAAGTATACTAAATAGTTTGAAATTTATAGATTTTGGACTAGTTCTATGAGTAAATATAAATCCACAAATTAAGACTCAAACATGAATCCCGATGATTGGGTATTCTAAATTAGCTATGAATTAGCCTAAACAAGGAAATTAACATGAGATCGATATTATGTAATTATAGATTGATTGGAGGAATTTGTACGAATTGCTCGAGGTGAAGCATTTGGTATTTTGGCACGAGTACTGTGAGTAGTAATCTTACCGCATTTGTATATTTATAACTTGCATGATTTACACATGATTTTTAATATGAATATGTTACAAATTATTTTGAGTTGCATGTGGGACAAGTCTTTTACTCGATATGATACCGCAATAGTTATTTGACATGATTACCATTATTTTAAATATTCTTGTTGTCACTAGATATGTTTTACCGTTACCTGAATTTACTGTTATAGAAATAAAATTACATGATTTGATAAGAACCGAAATGCCCTATGTTGTTTTAAAATATTTTCCTATGAGTATATACGGATACAGAGACAAGTATAAATGGGAGTAAACTTTGAAGGATCTCGTAGCTAACAGCGGTTCGTTAGACCTGGTGCACCTTGTATTTACTGACTACAGAGTACAGTTACAACCCTCGCTAGTGGGAAAGTAGAAATAGCATACCATTACTAATTTCCCTCGAGTAGGGACTATTATTATATTTGACTTCTTGCGAAGAGGTCCACAGTTATACCTATTACATGATCCGTTCATTGAAATATTCCAAATGTGAATATTGACATTATACAGTGGTTACCGAGATTATTACTGAATTGTTAAATGTATTATGCTACAAGAAAAACATGATGAGACTTAAAATTATTTATTGTTTCTGAAAGGGCATTCTTATGTTATTTTCTGTTTGATATACTAGTATGTTTTCTGAGTTGTCCCCAATAAAAACGGATGTGGTTAAGTGTTATTACTCATTGAGCTAGCTACTCATTCCCCGCTAATTGTTTTACAGAGACAGCAGTTGACGCGGGCGAGGATTTCATTAATTAGAGCGCACAGGTTGATAGTTCTTTGTGAACCTCTCACTTGTTCGTGTGGGCGGAGATTTTATTTATTATTATAGTCTTCTATTTGAACTCTTAGAGTTGATCTATAGTTAATATTTTAGTTTTATGAGATTATTTTGTTATTATAGTCTTATGTTGAGTATCGTTATTTATTATCAAAGTTGGAGATAATTAGTGTTTCTAGTTGTTAGTGGGTTATTTAGCAATGGTGGAGACTTGTTTTGGTTGATTGATAAGTTGTCGATTGGTTGGTTTGATATTAGGATGGTTTGTTGTTGATTTTGAGACTAGGAAAATTTTTGGATAGTCCAAAAAAATAGGAGAAACTCTGTCTGATTTTCTGTAAAATATCGGTGAGGCTTATTTGGGGGAACTTGCTCCTGAGCACCGGTCACAATCCTAAATTGGGTCGTGACATGTTTCGAACTTCAGTTGTGTCACGACCCTGGTTCGCCCTCCGTGAACCATCATGATGGCACCTAATCTTTACGACTAGGTAAGCCTAAGATGTGGAAGATAGACCAAATTTGCGGAAGAAAACAATTTAAAACAGAAATAGAGTAATAAAACAACGTTTAAAAGTGCCGCTCGACATACACAATATGAACTCTTAAAACCAATGCACTTTCCCAAAACCCAGAAACCCATGAATCACAAGCTACAAATATAACAAAACATCTCTAACTCCGGAATGTCTACATCAACAGAAGAAAATAGAAGGGCTATCACTAAAAGATAGAATGGAAAGGGACTCATCGGTCTGTGGACGCGACAGATATACCTTGAAGTCTCTGGAACAGTCGCCTCGCCTCAAGGGTGATAGGACTGAGTCAAAGTACCTGGATCTGCACATGAAAAACATGCCCAGAAAAGGCATGAGTACACCACAATGGTACTCAGTAAGTGCCAAGCCTAATCTCGGTCAGGCAGTGACGAGGAAGGTCAGGGCCCTACTGAGGTTAAATAAAATATAAAGTTTGACAGTGTAGAACAGAACAGTATAAATAACTACATCCGTAAAAGTAACACAAGATATAAAGGGCAACAACAAATATTACAGAGTCAAGGTAAACACAGAACAAAATACAGCTCAGCACCAAAATAACAATCAGGGATCTCCCAGGATACCGTCCTATAGTCCTAAATGTACATATCCAATGGATCTCGCGGGATCCCGTCCCGTAGGCCAACTCATAGTGCGCGGGGATCTACCGGAATCCCGTTCCGTAGTCCCAAATGTAAATACTTAGTACTGGTGGAATCTACCGGTGCAGTCCCGTAGTTCCATATAACTGTGTAGGGGAATCTACCGGAATCCCACATCCATAGTCCCAAATAAACAGACAAGGGGGAGCTACCGGAATCCCACATCCGTAGTCCCAAATGTAATTACACAGCAGAATATGGAAGATATTCTGAAAATGTCAATTTCATATTAAGGCAAACAAGTAATCCTAGCCTAGCATGCTGCACAGAATTCAGGTAAGCAGATGAGCAATTAAGGGAATTAAAACACTTAGACATGCTTTCCTAAGCTAACACCGGGCTTTAAGTGTAAGTAATATAAACAGGAAAAGAAACATACTAGTAATTACTTAATGGAAATCGGATTATCAACAATTAGCAAAAGTACGCACTTGTCACCTCACGTACAAGGCATTTCCATTAAAAGTAATATCAAATCCTAAGGGGAAGGTCCCTCATACAAGGTTAAGCAAGCCACTAACCTCGAACCGGCTCAAAATCAACTCGAAACCACGTTCTTGCCATGAGTACTCGACTCCAAATGGCCCAAATCTATTCAATTCAATTGCATAATGTAACTAACACTTCAAGTAGCTGATTCTACAATTTAATTCTAAGCTAATACGCTAAATTAGGTAAAATGAGCAAAACGCCCCTCGGGCCCACGTCTCGGAATCAGGTAAAATTTACATTTCCAGAATCCTCACACTCTCATGATCATCGCTCAAAGGTACCAAAATCGGACCTCAAATGGTCCCTCAAATCATCGCTCAAAGGTCTCTAATTAGTCAAGCCCTAACCCCCAAATTTACCACTGATTTTCCTTAAATTTTCATGTTTATAATGATAATAATCACCTCAATAACGAGTTTAGGTTCCAAGGATCTTACCTTCTCGAAGTTCCCTTGAAGTCCCTCTCAAAACCCCCCTGAAAAGCTCACTTCCCGGATGAAAATGGTGAAAGAATAGCTCAAATTCGCGAAGGCAACTATTTATATTTTCTTCCCAGCAATCCCGCATTTGCGGTCCACCCATCGCATCTGCGATACCGCTTATGCGGTTGGGGAACCGCTTCTATGGTTCTCACTTAAAGTTCCATCTCCGCACATATGATCCAGATGCCTCATCTGCGGTCCCGCAGGTGCGGTAATCCTATCGCTTCTGCGGTCCCTGCTCAAATTCCTCTTAGCCTCTTCTGCGGCTAAACTTCGTATCTGCGGTAGTCGCATCTGCGGCTTACCAACCGTAGATGCGGTTATGACAACAGCCCAAAGACTTCAGCTGTGATTTCCTACTTTCCAACTTCCCGTTAACCACCCGAAATCATCCCAAGACCCCTGGGACCTCAACCAAAAGCACAAACAAGTCCAATAGCCACGTCCAAACTTATACCAATCCTTAAAACACCTAAAACAACATCGAAACGACGAATCAACCACGAATTCAAGCCTAAGAACTCCAAAACTCTAAAAATACGCTTTCGATCAAAAAGTCTATCAAGCCTCGTCCGAATGACCTGAAATTTTGCACACACGTCACATTCAACACTACGGAGCTACTCTAACTTCCAGAATTCCATTCCGACCCTTGGATTAAAATATCACTATCGAACCGGAAACTTCAAAATTCGACCTTTTGGCATTTTAAACCTAAATTAACTACGGACCTCTAAAACACAATCTGAACATGCCCTAAGCCTAAAATCACCCAATGCTGCTAACAGAACCATCGAATTTCCATTCCGAGCCCGTCTTCACATTGTTCCAACTACGGTCAAATATCCAACTATTAAAGCTCTCATTTAGGGACTAAGTGTCCCAAAACTCTCCGAAACGCAACACCGAACATACCGGCAAATCAAAATAGCAGAAATAAACACGGGAAAAGCAGTTAATAGGGGGATCGAGGCGTTAATTCTTAAGATGACCGGCCGGGTTCGTCACATCCTCCTACACTTAAACATTCGTTCGTCCTCGAACAAGCATAGAGACATACCTGAAGTAGTGAAAAGATGAGGGTAATGGCTGCGCATATCCTGCTCGGTCTCCCAGGTTGCCTCCTCGGCCGGCTTACCCCGCTACTGAACCTTCACTGATGCAATGTTCCTTGACCTCAGCTTTCTAACCTGCCTATCCAATATTGCCACCAGCTCCTCAACATAGGATAGATCCTTGTCCAACTGGACGGAACTGAAATCTAACACGTGCGACGGATCACCGTGATACCTCCGGAGCATGGAAACATGAAATACCTGATGAACTCCTGCCAAATTGGGAGGTAAGGCAAGCTCTTAAAATGACCAATAAACCTCGGACTCAACTTTCCTTTCTTCTTGAATCTCATAACACCCTCCATAGGCGAAACCCGAAGCAGAATGCGCTCTCCAACCATATAGGAAAAATCACGAACCTTTCGGTCCGCATAGCTCTTCTGTCTAGACTAGGCTGTACGGAGTCTATCCTGAATCACCTTAACCTTCTCCAAATCATCTTGTACCAAGTCTGTGCCCAATAGTCTGGCCTCACCCGACTCAAACCAACCCACCGGGGACCTACACCGCCTACCATATAATGCCTCATATAGTGCCATCTGAATGCTGGACTGATAGCTATTGTTGTAAGCAAACTCCGTCAATGGAAAGAACTGATCCCAAGACCCTCTGAACTCAAGAATCTGAATAGTGTGCTCGGGCTGTCCGTCTATCTGAGGGTGAAATGATGTACTTAACTCCACTCGAGTACCCAACTCATGCTGAATGGCCCTCCAGAACCGTGATGTGAACTAAGTACCTCTATCTGAAATGATGGAAACTTGAATACCATGCAGACGAACAATCTCCCAGATATAAATCCCCGCTAGGCGCTTCAAAGAATATGTAGTATACACAAGAATAAAGTGCGCAGACTTGGTCAGCCGATCTACAATCACCCAAATAGCGTCGAATTTACTCAAAGTCCGTGAGAGCCCAACTTGAAAGTCCATGGTGATCCTCTCCCACTTCCACTCCGTAATCTCTATCTACTAAAGCAACCCACCCGATCTCTGGTGCTCATACTTCACTTGTTGACAGTTTAGGCACTGAGCTACAAATCCAACTATATCCTTCTTCATCCGCCTCTACCAATAGTTCTGCCTCAAATCCTGATACATCTTCGCTACCCCCGGATGGATGGAATACCGCGAACTGCGGGCTTCCTCTAGAATCAACTCCCGAAGCCCATCAACATTGGGTACACAAATCCGACCCTGCATCCTCAATACCCCGTCATCACCGATAGTCACATCTATGGCATCACCGTGCTAAACCTTCTCCTTGAGGACAAGCAAATGAGGGTCATCATATTGACTCTCCCTGATACGATCAAATAAGGATAACCGAGAAACCACGCAAGCTAGAACCCGACTAGGCTCCGAAAGATCCAATCTCACAAACTGGCTGGCTAAGTCCTGAACATCCATCGCCATAGGTCTCTTCGATGCTGGTAAATAAGCCAAAATCCCCAAACTCTCTGCCCAGCGACTCAAGGCATTGACCACCACATTGGCCTTGCCCGGGTGATACAAAATAGGAATATCATAGTCCTTCAGCATCTCTAACCAGGTGCTCCAAGCTTCGATGATCAGTATAAATCTCACAAGGAACCCCGTACAAATAATGACGCTATATCTTCAGGGCGTGAACAACGGCAGCTAACTCAAGGTCGTAGACTGGATAATTCTTCTCGTGAACCTTCAATTGTCTGGATGCGTAGGCAATCACCCTACCGTCCAGCATCAAAATCGCTCCAAGGCCAATCCTCGAGGAATCACAATAATCCGTATAAGACCCCGAACCTGTAGGCAATATCAAAACTGGTGTTGTAGTAAAAGTTGTCTTGAGCTTCTAAAAGCTCGCCTCACACTCTTCCGTCCACTGGAACGGAACACCCTTCTAGATCAGTCTGGTCATAGGGGCTGTAATCTATGAAAATCCCTCAACAAAATGACGGTAATAACCCGCCGAGCAAAGAAAACTGCGGATCTCTATAGCTGAGGATAGTCTGGGCCAACTCTGAACAACCTCTACTTTCTTCGGATCCACCTGAATACCCTTACTCGACACCACGTGGCCTAAGAATGCCACGGAATCCAACCAAAACTCACATTTTGAGAACGTAGCATATAACTTCTTTTCTCTCAAGGTCTGGAGCACTGTCCTCAGGTGCTGCTCATGATCTTCCCAGCTTCGGGAATACACCAAAATATCATCAATAAAGACAATGACGAACGAGTCAAGATATGGCCGGTACACACTGTGCAGCAAATGCATAAAGACTGCTGGGGCATTGGTCAGCCCAAATGACCTAACAAAGAACTCGTAATGACCATACCGAGTCCTGAAAGTAGTCTTCAGGATATCTGGCTCCCGAATCTTCAACTGATGGTAACCTGAGCGCAAGTCAATCTTAGAAAACACACGTGCGCCTTGAAGCTGGTCAAATAGATCATCAAAACGAGGCAAAGGATAATGGTTCTTCACTGTAACCTTGTTCAACTGACGATAACACATACGCATAGAACCATCCTTTTTCTTCACAAACAAGACATGAGCACCCCAAGGTGATATACTAGGCCGAATAAAACCCTTATCAAGCAATTCCTGTAACTGATCCTTCAACTCCTTCAACTCAGGAGGAGCCATACGATACGGAGGAATAGAAATGGGCTGAGTGGCTGGCAAGAGATCAATGCCGAAATCAATATCTCTATAAGGAGGCATGCCCGGAAGATCAGCTGGAAATACATCGAAAAAATTCCGTACTTCTGGGACTGAAAGTGGTATCAACACTGACATCTCTCACATAAGCTAAATATGAGTCACACTATCTCTCAACCATGCGCTAAGCTTTAAGAAAAGAAATAACTCTACTGGGAGTATGATCTAAATTACCCCTCAACTTAACACGCGGTACACTTGGCATAGCCAACGTCACGGTTTTGGCGTGACAATCAAGAATAACATAATGGGGTGACAACCAGTCCATGATCAATATAATATCAAAATCTGCCATGCTGAGCAACAATAAATCGGCTCTGGTCTCAAAACAACTAAGAGCAACCAAACACAACCGATAAATGCGGTTTACAATAGGATAATCTCCCACATGAGTAGAAATATAATAGGGGAACTTAAAGAATCTCGAAGTACACCCAAATGCGGAGAAAAATAAGAAGACACATTAGAGTAATTGGAGCCTGGATAGAATAGAACCGATGCATATCTGTAACAAACCAGTATAATACATATGATGACAAATTTGGAGGCAACGACCTCGGTACGGGCAGGAAGGGCATGGTATCTGGCCTGGCCTCCCCCTCTAGGGTGACCTCTACCTCAAGATGGCTGAGCAGGTGGGGTAGCGACTTGAGCTATAATTATAGCCTGAGAACTCTACGGGGCATGTTGTGGCTGAGAAGTCTGTGTAGGTGCACCCCTTCCAAGTCTGGGGCAATACCTCACCATATGGCGTGTGTCACCACACTCAAAACAAGCTCTGGAAGGATGTGGCGGCTGTGACTGGATCGGGCCAGGTCTGATGGACTAACCTCTGAAAGCACCCCACGCAGGAGGCACGCTAGAAACCGGATGTGCATAATAAGGCTCCTGAGGTCTAGGAGGAGCTTGAATACCACTGGCTGCTGGAAGAGGTGAATGAACAGGGTGACTCATATAACCCTTACCGTGATGACCTGCAGCTGGGGCACGAGCACCAAAATAATGGCTCGACTCTCGAGACCTCTTGGCCCCCCTCTCATTTCTCTCCCTAGCATGCATACCCTCAATCCTCCTAGCAATGCTCACCACCTGCTAATAGGAAATATCCATCTCTAACTCATGATCCATGTTATACTTGATGTTGGGAATAAGGCCCTCAATAAACCAGTGAACCCTCTCGCGAACAGTAGAAACCAAGGCTGGTGCATGTCTAGGGAAACTAGTGTAACAGATAGCATACTGTAAGATAGTCATAGCACCCTAGTGCAAATGCTCAAACTCTGCACGCCATGCATCCCTGAGGCTCTGAGGAACATACTCACTTAGGAACATATCTGAAAATTGAGTCCAAGTTAGTGGAGCAGCCTCATCCGGACTGTCTAACTCATAGGTGTGCCACCACTCATATGCGACTCCTCGAAGCTGGAAGGTAGTGAAAGAAACCCCGCTCGACCCTGATATACCCATGGTACGGAGAATGCAGTAACACTCATCTAGAAATCCAGAGCATCATCTGATGCTAGACCATTGAATACAAGAGGCTTGTACTTTATGAACCTCTCAAGCCTCAATTGCTCGTCCTCAGAAATCGCTGCCCTGTCCTCAGGCATATCTCAGACTGCAAGTTGTACAGGAATAATCTCAGGAACCTGCTCAACATGCACTCGCTACTCAGGAGTGCGGGTAGCGGGAGTCTATGCCCCTTATCCAGCCTGAGGCATAATTACAGCAAGGGGAAGCAACCCTGCTTGAGCCAAAGTGGTGTGCATGCTCATGAACTGTGCCAGAGTCTCCTGAAGTGCTGGAGTAGTAGTAGCAGTAGGCGTATCAGGTGCCTGGACTCTGGCTGGAACTGCTGGTGGTACCTCGGTGGTAGCTCATGAAGGTGCTCTGGCTACACCACGTGCTCATCCTCGGCCTCTGACGGCTGTAGTAGGGGGCGCGGGTGCCTGATCATCTCGGGTAGTGTGTGTCCTCACCATATGTGAGAGAATAGAAGATAGAAGTTTAGAATTGTGATATCAAATCTCATACGACATAGAAATCAAATGAAATGTAAATTTTCCTAATGACTACACAGCCTCTAATAGATAAGTACAGACGTCTCCGTACCGACTAGTGAGACTCTAATAAACTGGCTTGTGATTCATGACTCCTATGAACCTAGTGTCTACGACTAGGTAAGCCTAAGATGCGGAAGATAGGCCAAATTTGGGGAAAAATCAATTTAAAACAGAAATAGAGTAATAAAACAACGTTTAAAAGTGTCGCTCGGCATACACAATATTAACTCTTAAAACCAATACACTTTCCCAAAACCTGGAAACCCATAAATCACAAGCTACGAATGTAACAAAAATGCTCTAACTCTAGAATGTCTACATCAATACAAGAAAATAGAAGGGCTATCACCACAAGATAGAATGGAAAGGGACTCCCCAGTCTACAAACGCGGTAGATATACCTCGAAGTCTCTTGAGCAGTCGCATCACCTCAAGGGTGATATGACTGAGTCAAAGTACCGGGATCTGCACATGAAAAACATGCGCAGAAAGGGCATGAGTACACCACAGCGGTACTCAGTAAGTGCCAAGCCTAACCTCAGTCGAGTAGTGATAAGGAAGGTCAGGGCCCTATTGAGGTTAAATAAAATATAAAGTTCGACAGTGTAGAACAGAATAGTATAAATAAGTACAACCGTAAAAGTAACACAAGATTTAAAGGGCAACAACAACTATTACAGAGGCAAGGTAAACACAAAAAGAAATACGGCTCAGCACCAAAATAACAATCAGGGATCTCCCAGGATATCGTGCTATAGTCCTAAATATACATATCCAATGGATCTCCCGGGATCTCGTCTCGTAGTCCAACTCATAGTGCGCGGGGATCTACCGGAATCCCGTTCCGTAGTCCCAAATGTAAATACCTAGTACTAGAGGAATCTACCGGGCGCAGTCCCATAGTTCCATATAATGGTGCAGGGGGATCTATCGAAATCCCACATCCATAGTGCCAAATAAACAGACAAGGGGGAGCTACCGGAATCCCACATCCGTAGTCCCAAATGTAATTACACAGTAGCATCAAGAAGATATTCAGAAAATCTCAATTTCATATTAAGGCAAACAAGTAATCCTAGCCTAGCAAGCTGCACAGAATTCAAGTAAGCAGTTGAGCAAATAAGGCAATTAAAACACTTAGACATGCTTTCCTAAGCTAACATCAAGCTTTAAGTGCAGGTAATATAAGCAAGAAAAGAAACATACTAGTAATTACTTAATGAAAACCATATTTTCAATAATTAGCACAAGTACGCACTCGTCACCTCATGTACAAGGCATTTCATCGCTCAAATATCTCTAATTAGTCAAGCCCTAACCCCAAAATTTACCACTGATTTTCCTTAAATTTTCATGTTTATAATGATAAAAATCACCTCAATAACGAGTTTAGGATCCAAGAATCTTAACTCTTCGAAGTTCCCTTGAATTCCCTCTCAAAAGCTCACTTCCCAGATGAAAATGGTGAAAGAATAGCTCAAATTCGGAAGCCAACTATTTATATGTTCTGCCCAGCAATCCCGCATCTGCGGTCCACCCATCGCATCTGCGATACCGCTTCTACGGTTGGTGAACCGCTTCTGCGGTTCTCACTTAAAGTTCCATCTCCGCACCTGCAACCCAGATGCCGCATCTGCTGTCTCGCAGGTGCGGTAATCCTATCGCTTCTGCAGTCCCTGCTAAAATTCCTCTTAGCATCTTCTACGACTTAACTCTACTTCTGCGGTAGTCGCATCTGTGGCCTACCAACTGCAAATGCGGTTATGATAGTAGCCCAAAGACTTTAGCTGCAATTTCCAACTTTCCAACTTCCCGTTAACCAGCCGAAATCATCCCAAGGCCCCCGGAACCTCAACCAAAAGCAAAAACAAGTACAATACCGCTGTCCAAACTTATACCTATCCTTAAAACACCTAAAACAACAATGAAACGACAAATCAACCACGAATTCGAGCCTAAGATCTCCAAAAATCTAAAAATACGTTTTCGATCAAAAAGTCTATCAAACCTCGTCCGAATGACCTGAACTTTTGCACACACGTCACATTCAACACTACGGAGCTACTCCAACTTTCGAAACTCCATTCTGACCCTCGGATCAAAATCTCACTATCGAACTGGAAACTTCAAAAATTGACCTTTTGGCATTTCAAGCCTAAATTAGCTATGGACCTCCAAAACACAATCCGAACTTGCCCCTAAGCCCGAAGTCACCTAACGGAGCTAACGGAACCATCAGATTTCTATTTCAAGCTCGTCTTCACACTGTTCCGACTACGGTCAGATTTTCAACACTTAAGCTCTCATTTAGGGACAAAGTGTCCCAAAACTCTCCGAAACTCAAAACCTAACATCCCAACAAATCAAAATAGAAGAAATAAACATGGGGAAAGCAGTTAATAGGGGGATCGGGGCGTTAATTCTTAAGACGAAAAGCCGGGTCATCACAAGTTGTGATCGGCCCTTACCTGTTTACACAATAGATCGAGTATGAAATTGTGAAGTAGAAAATTTTTCTAAGGCATGAGCTATTGGCAAATAAAAATACTTCTTTCAATAGATGAATATACATGCGTACATGTTTGATGTTAGGGCTCGAGTAACCTATATGGTAAT
Organism: Nicotiana tabacum; assembly: GCF_000715075.1. Classification (NCBI taxonomy): domain Eukaryota; kingdom Viridiplantae; phylum Streptophyta; class Magnoliopsida; order Solanales; family Solanaceae; genus Nicotiana; species Nicotiana tabacum. Next base: position 113,293,226 of record NC_134087.1, read on the forward strand.
GGTTCATTCGACCGTTTGGCCCTCACAAAATTTACCTATCGAAATCCCGCTGTTATGAAGTAATTTCCTTGCAACAAAGTTGACATTCAATGGTAACGCCCCCCAGTATTCGAGGTTGATTGTAAAGAATCCTTGGATACTATTGAATTGTTCTAAGTTATCACGATCAATGGTTTCCTCGTTAAAAAGCTCACCGGAAAACCCAATTGGGACAAAACCGGTCTAAGGGAAAAAGAGTGCAACGCGTGCTTTCAGACATAAAGGCTTCGTGCTGAAGGATCTGTCATTGTTCCTGGTCGAACACCTGCATTTGGTTAGTTTAAACTATAAATGAAAATGGAGAAGGTCGTACCTTAGCAGTAGTATCACTTTAGGAGTGATACGTTCCAATTGTTTGGTAGTTTCTCGCCGCTCATCGTGCCAAGCTTGTAGGATCCCTTTCCGATAACATCGAGAACTTGATATGGTCCCTCCCAATTCGGACCCAATTTTCCTTCATTTGGGTTTCGAGTGTTGAGGGTGACCTTTGTTAGAACCAAGTTCCCTATTTTGAAGTGTCAATGATTGGTTCTTCGGTTATAGAACCTCTCGATCCGCTGTTTTTGTTCGGCCAATTGAACGAGGGCGGCCTCGCATCTTTCATCCAACAATTCTAGGCTTGTTTTCATAGCCTTGTTATTTGATTCTTATGTCGCATATCGAAACCTGATGCTATGTTCCCGGACCTCGATTGAGATAAGAGCTTCGACACCATAGACCAAAGAGAATGGTGTTGCCCCCATACTGGATTACGACGTCAATATCTCTATCCATTTCCCTTAGCATCGGTTAATCTTTTCTTAAGATTTTGAATGATGGTTTTATTGGTTGATTTGACTTGCCCGTTCCCACTGGGATGGTACGATGTTGATAGAATCCTATTAATCTTGTGATCCTCGAGAAATTTTGTCACTTTGCTGCCGATGAATTACTTTTTGTTATCTCACACAATCTCGTCAGGCATCCCAAATCGGCGTATAATGTGGTCCCAAATGAAGTCTATGACTTCTTCTTCTTCTCTGACTTTCTCGAAAGCATGTGTTTCAACCCACTTAGAAAAATAATCAGTCATAAATAAAATAAACTGAGCTTTACCTAGGGCCGACGGTAGAGGGTCGACGATGTCCATTACCCATTTCATGAATGGCCATGGGGATAAGACCGAATGGAGCTGCTCCCCAGGCTGGTCAATCATCGGCGCATACCTTTGACATTTATCGCATTTTCGAACAAACTATTTTATATCTTTTCCATATCAGCCCAGTAGTACCTTGCTTGGATGACTTTGTGAACCACTGATTCGGCACCGGAGTGGTTCCCACAAGTGCCTTAGTGAATTTCCTGTAGGACGTAGTTGGTGTCTCCTGGTCCCAAACATATTTCCATGGCCCATTGAACGTCCTTCTGAATAAAGTTCCATCCTCGGACAAAGTGAATTGTGTTGCATTAGTGCGTAGAATCCTTGACTCCTTCGAATATATCGAGAGTTTCCTGTTCTTTAGGTATTCAATGTACTTGGTCCTCAAGTCCTAGGTCGAACTCGTAGAGTTCATTTCGGCGTGGCCTTCTTCGATTACTGATCTCGAGAGTTGTACGATAGTCCCTGAGTTAAGTTCGTCATCCTCGATCGATGACCCCAAGTTTGCAAGGGCATAAACCTCACTGTTATGTTCCTGAGGTATGTGTTGTAAAGTCCATTCTTTAAATCGATGTAAAGTTACCTATAGTTTGTCCAAGTATCTCTGCATTCAATCTTCTTAGACTTCGAAAGTTTTGTTGACTTGGTTTACCACAAGTAGGGAATCATATTTGGCCTCGATGACCTCTGCTCCCAAACTTTTAGCCAGCTCGAGACCTACAATCATGGCCTCATACTCAGCCTCATTGATAATTAACTTCGAAGTCTTGATAGACTGTCTAATTATGTTACCTGTGGGTGGCTTCAAAACGATGCCTACCCCAGACCCTTTCACATTCGAATCACCATCCGTGAAGAGGGTCCACACCTCCGATGATGTACCTGATTTTAACAGTAGTTCCTTTTCGACTTCGGGCACGAGGGTTGGCATAAAGTCAGCCACGAAGTCTGCCAAGATTTGGGACTTGATGGTTGTTCAGGGTTGATACTCAATATCGTACCCGCTGAGTTCCACAACCCATTTGGCCAATCGCTCCATAAGTTTGGGTTTATGCAAAATATTAAGAAGGGGATAGGTAGTTACAACACAAATTAGGTGACATTGGAAATATAGTTTAAATTTCCTAGAGGCGCTTATTAAAGCAAGCGCTAATTTCTCTAAGTGTGGGTATCGGGCATCGGCCTCACCTAAGGTCTGGCTAAAATAGTAAACAAAGAATTGTGTGCCTTGCTCTTCTCGAACTAGGACCCCACTTACTGCTATTTCTGAGACTACCAAGTATAAGTAGAGTAGCTCGTCTGCTTTCGGGGTGTGAAGCAGTGGAGGGCTTGACATGTATCATTTAGTTCTTCTAAGGCTTGCTGGCATTTTGGGGTCCATGCAAAGTTGCTCTTTTTCTTAAGTAGTAAGAAGAACCGCTAACTTCTATTTGAGGACCTCGAGATGAATCGCCCTAGGGCGGCTATATGCCCAGTCAGCCTCTACACGGCCTTCACATTATCCACGACTTTGATATCCTCGATAGCTTTGATTTTATCGGGGTTGATCTCGATTCCCCGATTGGACACCGTAAAGTCGAGAAACTTGCCCGAGCCGACCCCGAATGCACACTTTTCTGGGTTGAGTTTCATGTTTTACCTCCTTAGTATATCAAAAGTCTCCTCCAAATGTTTCAAATGGTCCTCTGCTCGCAGGGACTTAACTAGCATGTTATCAATATAAACTTCCATAGATTTCCCTATTTGCTCTTCGAACATTCGATTTACTAGGAGTTGATAAGTTGCACCAGCATTTTTGAATCCGAACGGCATTACATTATAACAATAGGTACCGTATTTAGTGATAGACAAAGTTTTTCCTTGCTCCTCCGGGTTCATCTATTTTTGATTGTACCCAAAGTAGGCATCGAGAAAACTAAGAATCTCTTGGCCGGCCGTGGCATCGATCATGCGATGGATGTTCGGAAAAGGAAAAGAATACTTAGGGCAGGCCTTGTTCAAGTCCTTATAATCTATGAACATTCTAAGTTTATTTCCCTTCTAAGGACCACCACTAGGTTTGCTAACCATTCGGGATATTTAACTTCCCGAATGGACCCTATTTTGAGAAGTTTGGTTACCTCGTCCTTGATGAATGCATGCTTAACCTCGGACTGGGGCCTTCTCTTTTGCTTTATAGGACGGAACTTTGGGTTAGCTTAATCGATGGGTAGTGATCTCTGGTGAGATTCATGTCATATCGAGATGGGACCAAGCAAAACAATCCATGTTATCTAAAAGGAATTGAATATGTTTTTTCCTAAGCTCGAGAGTTAACCGCGTGCCCAAGTATACCTTTCGATCGGACATATGCTCGATCAATATAACCTGTTCCAGCTCTTCGACCGTCGACTTTGTTGCGTCAGAATCATCGGGGATTATGAAGGTTAGAGGTATCATATAATCATCATCCTCAAAAGTTTCCTGCTCCTCAGATCGGGCTGAGGCCGATGACTGTGGTTGCTATTTGACTTCCTGCTTTCCCTTCGACTCTAGTCCCTTTGTTAATGAAAGTGAAAATACTGGCATCACTTCATCGATTGGAAACATTTCTTTGGAGGCGGGTTGTTCACCATACATTATGTTGATTCCTTCCGATGTTGGGAACTTCAGGACTTGATGAAGCATCGAGGCCACTGCCCATATGTTATAGATCCAAGGCCTTCCCAGTAGTGTGTTGTACCTCATGTAACCCTCGATCACATGGAACATTATTTCTTGGACGGTCCCGGCCATATTTACTGGCAAAATGATTTCCCTTTTGGTGGTTTCACTTGCCATGTTGAAACTGTTAAGTACTCGAGTTGCGGACACAATTTTATCTTGGAGGACAAGTTGCTCTACGAACCTTGATCGAATAATGTTTGCCAAGCTACCTAGATCAACCTACACACGTTTAACTTGAATTTTATTCATAATAATAGATATTACCAGTGCGTCGTTATGGGGTTGTTCGATCCCTTCTGCATCCTCGTCGTTGAAATACAAGGTTTCTTCTGGTAAGTAGTCTCGAGTTCGCTTTTCCCTTGTGATCATCACCTTGGTGCGTGTAAATACCGGTCCTTGAGGAACATCGAATCCTCTAACGATCATGTGAATCACATGTTGTGGCTCTTTCTGCTCGTTCTGTCTGTTTGAATTTCTGTTTTTGAAGTGGTTCTTGGCTCGATCACTTAATGTCACGATTCTAAACCAGACCCGGCCGTGATGGTACCTATCGTAAAATAAGGCCAGCCGACACAAACCCTTAATATCAATTAAATAGTCATAATAATTCAATTTAAGTCATTAATATGCTATAAATCCCAAAATAAAAGTGAAGTAGAACAATTGCGAAAACAACACAGCCCGACATTGGGGTGTCACCAGTCATGAGCATCTAAACATGTATATAAGTGTATGAAAAATGACTACACAGTTTATTACAAAGCTAGTACAAAGATAAGTAGAGATAGGAGGGAGACGCACTAGGCGTCAAACGCCGAGCAAGTACTTAGGGAACTCCAAACAGCCTGCTGGAAGCAATCAGCCCTTGCTAGCGTGACCCGAGATACATGGATCTGCACACAGGGTGCAGGGAGTAATGTGAGTATGCCAACTCAGTAAGTAATAAAAGTAAAAGTAGCTGAGTGATAAGAAAACACGTAAAACACAGCAAAATACTACAATGAGGAAATATAAAATCAGAGTAATGCAATAAGACAGTAAAAGCTCGTAGAAATACCTTAGTTTAGTAAAAACCATTTTAAAACATCTTTTAGCAGTTGAGCGAGTGAATGAAAAGCAGTGAGAAAAGATAGACACTTAAAATCAGCCCCTCGGGCAAAATACCAACAGAATCAGCCCCTCGAACTATATCACATCTCACACTGGGTACCCGCGCTCACTGGGGGTGTACAAACTCCAGGAGGGGCCCCTTACGGCCCAAGCACAATAACAACCCATCTCATGGCATAATCAAACAGGCTCTCACCCTCATATCAGGCCATGTCGTGGCACAACAAATCAGGCCCTCAGCCTCATAATCATGAATCAGTATAACACTGCTGCGGCGCGCAGCCCGATCCAATAGTATCCACACAACACAAGTCCTCGGCCTTACTCAGTCAGAATCTCATAAGCCACACAGGCAACAGTAAAATGTGATACTCAGCCCAAAATATCAAAAAAAAAGTAAATATGGCTAAGTTGTGAAAACAGTAGAATATAGCATGACTGAGCACAAATACGAAGTCAAAATAGTGAGGAGTAGTAGTAAAATCCCCTTAGGGTCCAACTGTTGGCACGAGGCCCAAATAAAGCATTCAGCCCAAAATATGATGATAGCAAATAGTTTTCAATCAAATATGCAATTAAACAGTCATACGGGACGGACTAAGTCACAATCCCCAACGGTGCATGACCCCACGCTCGTCATCTAGCGTGTGTCACCTCAAAGTAGCATAACAATGTGAAATCCGAGGATTCATACCCTTATGACAACATTTACAATCATTACATACCTCTATCCAGTCCAAACTCTAGTCCGCGATGCCTTTGCCTCTCAAATCGGCCTCCGGATACTCCAAATCTGCCACGACCCGAATTTCCTACCCTCGGGAGTCTTGATGGCGCCTACTAATGTGAGCTAGGCAAGCCAATTATTGAACATATTACCTTTATCCATTTTTATACCCTTTTAGCATTTATAAAGCAATAATGTGAAAAACAGCGGAAATTTCATTAAGTAGAAGAAATGTAGTAAAATATCTAAAATATGAATATAATACAACTCTTTAAGCCTTAATCACCCAGAACTGGTGTCATAGTACCACAGACGATCTAAGAGTGCTAAATACAAAGCCTTAAAATAAAGATACACTATTTCCGAATCAAAGAAATAAAACAGGAAATAAACGATAGAAGAGACGCCAGGGCCTGCGAACGCCTACAGGTCTACCTTGGATCTCCGTGTGGACTGAAGGTAGCCACCCAAATGCTATGGTCCAAGAGTTGCTCCAGGATCTGCACATAGTGCAGAGTGTAGTATCAGCACAACCGACCTCATGTGTTGGTAAGTGCCTAGCCTAACCTCGACGAAGTAGTGACGAGGCTAGGACCAGACTACCAAATGAACCTGTGCAGTTATATAATATACAATGGAAAATGAAACAAGAATAATCAAGTAAAGATGGGAGGGTGGTACATGTTGCGGGGGTGTATCAATATCAACAATAAATCAAGAGTAATGGCATAAGGATAGCTTAGAATTCACGACAAAACAATAAGAAACTTGTATCCAATCTATAAACACTTTGTATCAACAATTGTTGTGCCACGCAACCCGATCCCAATATATAACAACACTATTGCGGCGTGCAACCTGATCCATATCATTTATCACCGTTGCAATGTGCAACCCGATCCACATATATCATTGTTGCAGCATGCAACCCGATCCACATATATCATTGTTGTGGCGTGCAACCCGATCCACATATAATATTGTTGCGCCGTGTAACCCGATCCACATATATAATCAACAACAATCATAACAAGAGTCTTGGCAAGGGATCAATAAAGAACTACACTATCCTGGTAAGGGAATCGACAAAATCAGTAAATACGTCCCGGCAAGGGAGAAATAGCTATAACCAAACTTGTTCCAATATCTAACTACCTCAGTTAACACCAATACTCAATCATAAGTAATTCCACGAGAACAATCATAATCCTTGCTTAATACAGAGAATCATCAATTTAAGCATCCGTAGTATTATTCAAGAACAAAGTAAATCACAATTTAAGACTCACGGTCATGCTCGACACCAATGTATAGATACTCGTCACCATGCCTATGTGTCGTACTCAACAAGAAACAAGTAGCAAATAGGAAACAACTTCTAATCCCTCAAGCAAAGGTTAAACTAAACACTTACCTCGATGTCACGAACACAATTCACGTCTCAATTATCGTTTACACCTTGATTCCACCACCAATTCTAGCCACAAGTTACTTAATTACATCAATAAACAATAAATGAATCAACCCCGATGCATAAAAATGAGTTTTCCAAAGTTTTACCCAAAAAGTTAAAAATTGCCCCTGGGCCCACATGGTAAAAAAACCCGAGATTCAAACCAAAACCCGATTACCCATTTTCCCACGAACCGAAATATATAATTTGTTTGAAATCGGACCTCAAATCGAGGTCCAAATCCTCAATTCTTGAAAAACCTATGTGCTACCCAAAATACCCAATTTCCCCCATGAAAATCATTGATCTTGAGTTGAAATCATGTGAAAAGATATTAATGATTGAAGAAAACGAGTTAAAATTGACTTACAATCGACTTTGGAAGAAGAGTTGTTTTTGAAAATTGCCCAAGAGTGTTTTGGTTTTAAAAGAGTGTGAAAAATGGTTGATTTTTGGCTAACTATAAAATTTGCAGGTTGTAGATATGGGAATTGCGAACCCCGGCCTTTGCTATGTTCGCATTTGTGACTAAGGGGGATTCCAGGCAGATGTGGCATTTGCGACAGACTCTTCGCATTTGGGAAGAAGGCAGCCCATGCCACTTCTCGCATTTGCGATACATTGCTCGCATTTGCGAGACAGGCTTCGCAATGCGAAGCCTGCAGGCCTGAAGCATACATAATTCCCTAAGTTAAAATTTCACTCTGTGGCCTATCCAAAACTCACCCGATCCCCCGGGGCTCCCAACCAAACGTGCACACCAACCTAAAAACATCATACGGACTTGATCGTGCATTCAAATCACTAAGATAACATCAACAACTAGGAATTTAGCATCAAAATCATAAAATTTTCTTAAGAACTTCAAATTTCTAATTTTCTCAAAAATGATCCGATTCACGTCGTTTCAAGTCCGTTTCTCACTAAATTTTACACACTTATCTTAAATCACATATAAGACCTGTACCGGGCACCGGAACCAAAATACCGGCCCGATACAATCGAGTTCTAATCACAATTCATTTCCAAATCTCCTAAATAATTTCAGAAAATAACTTTCTTTAAAAATTCATTTCTCAGACTTGGGACCTCAGAATTCGATTCCGGGCATACGCCCAAGTCCCATATTTTCCTACGGACCCTCCGGGACCGTCAAATCATGGGTCTGAGTCCACTTACCCAAACTATTAATCGAAGTCAACTTAATTCATTTTATAATCAAAATTTACCATTTTCACAGATTTTCACATATTAACTTTCTGGCTATGCACCCGGACTACATACGCAAATCGATGTGAGACAGAAAGAGGTTTTTAATGCCTCGAAACGCAGAATTCATTTTAAAAACAGGTGATGACCCAAGGTCATCACATTCTCCCCCTCTAAAACAACTGGTCGTCCTCGAATGGACAGATGAAGGAAGTACATGAGTCGGGAAAAAGATAGGGATAATGGCTCCGCATATCGGACTCGGACTCCCAGGTCGATGCCTAAGTAGGCTGACCTCTCCACTGAACACGAACAGAAGGAAAACTTTTCGATCTCAACTGACAAACCTGCCGGTCCATAATAGCTATCGGCTCCTCCTCATAAGACAAGTCCTTGTCTAACTGGGCAGTGCAGAAATCTAACACGTGGGATGGATCGCCGTGATATTTCCTAAGCATGGACACATGAAACACTGGATGCACGGCTGATAAGCCCGGTGGCAACGCAAGTCTATAAGCCACCTCTCCCACTCGATCAAGAATCTCAAACGGGCCAATGAACCTAGGGCTAAGCTTGCCCTTCTTCCCAAATCTCATCACGCCCTTCATAGGCGACACTCGAAGCAATACCCGCTCACCAACCATGAATGCCAAATCACGAACTGTACAGTCGGCATAACTCTTTTTCTTGGACTAAGCTATACGAAGCCTATCCTGAATAATCCTGACCTTGTCCAAGACATCCTAAACCAGATCTGTACCCAACAACCGGACCTTTTGCAGCTCAAACCATCCAACTGGCGACCGTCATCGCCTACCATACAAAGCCTCATAAGGAGCCATCTAGATACTCGATGGGTAGCTGTTGTTGTAGGCAAACTCCGCTAAAGGCAAAAACTGATCCCACGAGCCTACCATACCGCTCGGACTGCCCATCCGTTTGAAGATGAAATGTTGTGCTCAACTCAACCGGTGTGCCCAACTCTCGCTGAACTGCTCTCCAAAATGCGAGGTAAATTGCGTACCTCGGTCCGAAATGATAGACTCGGGCACACCATGAAGACAAACAATCTCCCGGATATAGATCTTACCTAACCTCTCGAAAAAATAGGAGACTTCCACAGGAATGAAATGTGCTGACTTAGTTAGCCTATCAACAATAACCCACACTGCATCGAACTTCCTCTGAGTCCATGGGAGTCCAACAACAAAGTCCATAGTGATCCGCTCCCACTTCCACTCGGGAAGCTCAATCCTCTGAAATAAACCACTAGGCCTCTGATGCTCGTACTTAACCTGCTGACAGTTCAAATACCAAGCCACATATGCAACGATATCCTTCTTCATTCTTCTCCACTAATAATGTTGCCGCAAATCCTGATACATCTTAGCAGTGCCCAGATGAATAGAGTATCGGGAACTATGGGCCTCCTTTAAAATCAACTCTCAGAGCCTATCTACATTAGGCACGCAAATTCGACCCTGCAATCTCAAAACTCCATCATCACCTAAAGTAACCTGCTTGGCTCCTCCGTGCTGCACCGTGTATCTAAGGACACACAAATAGGGATCATCATACTGCTGATCATGGATACGCTCCAATAAAGAGGAACGAGCGACCGTGCAAGCTAACACACGACTGGGCTCAGAAACATCCAACCTCAGGAACTGATTGGCCAAAGCCTGAACATCCAAAGCAAGACTGCCCATACTGGCTGACTTCCTACTCAAAGCGTCGGCCACCACATTGGTCTTTCCCGGATGATATAAGATGGTGATATCATAGTCCTTTAATAGCTCCAACCACCTCCTCTGCCTCAAATTTAGCTCCTTCTGCTTGAACAAATACTGCAGACTCTTGTGATCGTGAACACCTCACATGCCATGCCATACAGATAATGCCTCCAGATCTTCAACGAGTGAAAAATGGCTGCCAACTCCAAATCATGAACTGGATACTTCTTCTCATGAATCTTCAACTGCCGCGAAGAATAGACAATGACCTTGCCATCCTGCATCAACACCGCACCAAGTCCAATACGAGATGCATCACAATAAACTGTATAAGGCCCTAAACCTATGGGTAAAACCAACACCGGTGCCATAGTCAGAGCTGTCTTGAGCTTCTAAAAGCTCTCCTCACACTCGTCCGACCATCTGAACTAGTCACCCTTCTAGGTCAACGTAGTCATCGGGGCTGCGATAGATGAAAACCCCTCCACAAACCGACGGTATTATCCTGTCAATCCCAAGAAACTCCGAATCTCTGTAGCTGATGCTGGTCTAGGCTAGTTCTTGACTACCTCAATCTTCTTCGGATCAACCTGAATACCCTCTGCAGATACAACATGACCCAGGAATGCAACTGAACTCAACCAGAACTCACATTTTAAAAACTTGGCATACAACTGACTATCCCTTAAAGTCTGAAGAACCACTCTAAGATGATGCTTGTGTACCTCCCGATTGCGGGAATATATCAAAATATCATCAATGAAGACTATCACGAATGAACCCATGTAAGGCCTGAACACTCAGTTCATCAAATCCATAAAAGCTGTTGGGGCATTTGTCAACCCGAATGACATCACCAGGAACTCATAATGCCCGTACTGAGTGTGGAAAGCTGTCTTAGGGACATCGGATGCCTTAATCCTCAACTGATGGTAGACAGATCTCAAGTCAATCTTCGAGAATACCTTGGCACCCTGAAGCTGATCAAACAAATCATTAATCCTCGGCAATGGATACTTATTCTTGATTGTAACCTTGTTCAATTGCCGGTAATCGATACACATTCTCATTGATCTGTCCTTCTTCTTAACAAACAACACTGGCACACCCCAAGGTGAAACACTCGGTCTAATGAAACCCTTCTCAAGCAAGTCTTGTAACTGCTCCTTCAACTCTTTCAACTCAGGCGGGGCCATATAATACGGTGGAATAAAAATGGGTTGAGTGCCCGGAGCCAAATCAATGCAAAAGTCAATATCCCTATCAGGTGGCATACCTGGCAGGTCTGAAGGAAATACCTTAGGGAACTTACAAGCAACAGGCCCAGAATCAATGGAAGGAACCTCGGCACTAGAATCACAAACATATGCCAAATAGGCCAAACACCCCTTCTCGACCATACGTCGAGCCTTCACATAAGAGATGACACTACGGGTAGAATGACCAGGAGTCCCTTTCCACTCCAAACGAGGTAAATCCGGCAAGGCTAAGGTCATAGTCTTGGCATAATAGTCCAAGATAGCGTGGTAAGGTGATAACCAGTCCATCCCCAATATGACATCGAAATCAACCATGTCCAGAAGAAACAAATCTACACGAGTCTCAAGACCCCTAATCACAACTATGCAAAAGCGATGGACTCGATCTACCACAATAGAGGCACTAAAGGAATGACTAGGCATGACCAGATACGGTGCAAAATAAGATGACACATAGGAGTATATAGACCCTGGATTAAATAAACTGAAGAATCTCGGCCACAAACTAGAACAATACCTATGATAACTACATCGGAAGCCTCAGCCTCAAGCCTAGCTGGAAGAGCATACCCTCGGGGTTGGGCCCCACCACCCTGGACTACATCTTTGGGACGGCCTGCAGCTGGTTGGCCTCCACCTCTAGCGGTCTGACCTCTACCTCTATCTCTAGCACCTTTACCCCCACCTCTAGCTGGCTGGGCGGGTTGTGGAACACCTGGTGCCTGAACCATAACACGGGAACCATACCGCTGCGACTGAGTACCTACCAATCTAGGACAAGCCCTCCTGATATGACCATACTTATCACACTTAAAACATCCACCTGAATGCTACAGTAGAGGAAACTAAGACTGACCCTGGCGACATTAATGACCACCCCAAAAACTCTTGAGCGTCGGTGTACTGATAGGAGTTGGTGGTGCACTGTAGGACTGCTGATCAGAATACTGCATATGAGAACTACGGCCACCCAAAGCACCGTGAGAAACCTGAAGTGTTGACTGAAAGGGCCTAGGAGGATGGCCTCTACCATATGAATCCCTGGCTCCAGAGAGAATCTGCCTGAATGACGGGGCCTCTTGTCCGACCCATGACCATCTCCCTGCGATAGAACCATCTCAACTCTCCGGGCCACATTGGCTACCTCCTGGAAAGATATCTCACTCCCAGCCTCCCTAGCCATCTGAAGATCCCTCTCTCTCTCGGTGGGAAGTATGATAAGAGCATGATGAGCCAAGTCGATGAATCTGGTCTCATACTAGGTAACAGTCACAGAACCCTACTGAAGACGCTCAAACTGCCTCCGATAGGTTTCTCTCTGAGTGATGGGGAGAAACTTCTCCAGAAATAGCTGAGTAAATTTCTCCCAAGTCAAGGCTGGTAATCCAGATAGTCTATCCAAACAATAGTCTCTCCACCAAGTCTTTGCGGATCCCGACAAGCAAAAGGTACAAAAATCGACCCTATTGGTCTCTACTATCCCCATGATCCTGAGAACCTCATGACAGCTGTCTAGATAATCCTGGGGATCCTTAGAAGATGCACCGCTGAAGGTAGTTGTGAAGAGCTTGGTGAACCTGTCCAATCTCTACAAAGCATCAGCAGACATAGATGCTCCATCACCGATCTGAGCTACCACACCTGTCTGAACTGCTCCAACTGGCTGAACTGTTGGAGTCTGAAACTGGGGAGCTACCTGCTCCAAAGTGCGAGTAGCAGGAGTCTGGGCTCCTCTTCCAGCCTAAGAGATGGCTGGTGCTATAGGAAGCAAGTCTGCCCGGGTGACACTCTCCATAAGGTCCACTAGACGGACCAGAGCATCCTAGAGTACTGGGGTAGCAATAAACCCCTATGGGACCTGAGCTGGGCCCACCGGAACTGCTGGGGCTAGAACTTAAACATCAAAATCAACCTGAGGATCTACTGCTGATGCTGCTGCTTTGGGCTGAGCTCTGTCCCTACCTAGGCCTCTAGCACGGCCTCGGCCTCGCCCTCTGCCCCTCGTGGGAGTTGCTGCTGGGGGCTCGGGCTGCTGGTCAGTGGATGAGGAAGCGCGTGTTCTCGCCATTTACGAAAAAACAGAGTAGAAATTCAATTAGCATTGAGAAACCAAACCGCATGACAGGAAGGAATAAATGTGAAGTTTTTCCTAACTATGTAGCCTCTAGGGATAAATACAGACGTCTCTATACCGATCCCTCAGATTTACTAAGCTTGTCTGTGAACTGTGAGACCCAAGTAACCTAGAGCTCTGATACCAACTTGTCATGACCCGGATTTCCCACCCTCGGGAGTCGTGATGGTGCCTACTAATGTGAGCTAGGCAAGCCAATTATTGAACAAATTACCTTTATCCATTTTTATACCCTTTTAGCATTTATAAAGCAATAATGTGAAAAACAACGAAAATTTCATTAAGCGGAAGAAATGTAGTAAAATATGTGAAATATGAATCTAATACAACTATTTAAGCCTTAATCACCCAGAACTGGTGTCACAGTACCACAGATGATCTAAGAGTGCTAAATATAAAGTCTGAAAATAAAGATACGCTGTTTCTAAATCAAAGAAATGAAACAGGAAATAAAGGATAGAGGAGACGCCAGGGCCTGCGGACGCCTACAGGTCTACCTTGGATCTCTGCGTGGACTGAAGGTAGCCACCCAAATGCTATGGTCCAAGAGCTGCTCCGGGATCTGCACATAGTGCAGAGTGTAGTATCAGCACAACCGACCCCATGTGTTGGTAAGTGCCTAGCCTAACCTCGGCGAAGTAGTGACGAGGCAATGACCAGACTACCAAATGAACCTGTGCAGTTATATAATATACTGCATAAAATGAAGCAGGAATAAACAAGTAAAGATGGGATGAGGGTACATGCTGCGAGGGGTGTATCAATATCAACAGTAAATCAAGAGTAACGGCATAATGATAGCTTAGAATTCACGGCAAAACAATAAGAAACTTGTATCCAATCTATAAACACTTTGTATCAATAATTGTTGCGGCACGCAACCCGATCCCAAAATATAACAACACTATTACGGCGTGCAACCCGATCCACATATATCATTGTTGCGACGTGTAACCCGATCCACATATATCATTGTTGCGACGTGCAACCATCCACATATAATATTGTTGCGGCGTGTAACCCGATCCACATATAATATTATTGCGGCGTGCAACCCGATCCACATATATAATCAACAACAATCATAACAAGAGTCCCGGCAAGGTATCAATAAAGAACTACACTATCCCGGCAAGGGAATCGACAGTATCAATAAATACATCCCGGCAAGGGAGAAATAGCTATAACCAAACTTGTTCCAACATCTAACTACTTCAGCTAACACCAATACTCAATCATAAGTAATTCCACGAGAACAATCATAATCCTTGCTCAATACAGAGAATAATCAATTTAAGCATCCGTAGTATTATTCAAGAACACAATAAATCACAATTTAAGGCTCACGATCATGCTCGACACCAATGTATAGATACTCGTCACCATGCCTATACATCGTACTCAATAAGAAACAAGTAGCAAATAGGACACAACTCCTAATCCCTCAAGCTCAGGTTAAACCAAACACTTACATCGATGCCACGAACACAATTCACGTCACAATTCACGTCTCAATTATTGCTTTACCCTTTGATTCCACCACTAATTTGCTCGTATATAGCCACAAGTTACTTAATTACATCAATAAACGCTAAATGAATCAACCCCAATGCATAAAAATGAGTTTTCGAAATTTTTACCCAAAACGTCAAAAATTGCCCCCAGGCCCACATGGTCAAAACCCGAGGTTCGAACAAAAACTCGATTACCCATTTTCCCACAAACCCAAATATATAATTTGTTTGAAATCGGACCTCAAATCGAGGTCCAAATCCTCAATTTTTGAAAAACCTAGGTTCTACCCAATACACTCTATTTCCCCCATGAAAATCATTGATTTTGAGTTGAAATCATGTTAAAAGATGTTAATGATTGAAGAAAAAGAGTTGAAATTGACTTACAATCGATTTGGAAGAAGAGTTGTCTTTGAAAAATCGCCCGAGAGTGTTTTGGTTTTGAAAGAGTGTGAAAAATGGTTGATTTTCGGCTAAGTATAAAAATTACAGGTTGCAGATATGGGAATTGCGAACCCCGACCTCTGCTATGTTCGCATTTGCGAAAGCAGTGTCGCATTTGTGAAGTCGCATGTGCGACTGAGGTCTCGCATTTGTGACTAAGGGGGATTCCAGGCAGACGTCGCATTTGCAATAGACAGTTCGCATTTGCGAAGAAGGCAACCCAGGCCACCTATCGCATTTGCGATACATTGCTCGCATTTGCGAGATGCGAAGCCTGTAGGCCTGAAGCATACCAGCAATTTCCTAAGTTAAAATTTCACTTTGTGGCCTATCCAAAACTCACCCGAGCCCTCGGGGCTCTCAACCAAACATGCACACCAATCTAAAAATATCATACGGACTTGCTCGTGCATTCAAATCACTAAGATAACATCAACAACTAGGAATTTAGCATCAAAATCATGAAATTTTCTTAAGAACTTCAAATTTCCAGTTTTCTAAAAAATGATCCGATTCACGTCGTTTCAAGTCCATTTCTTACCAAATTTCACAGACTTATCTTAAATCAAATATAAGACCTGCCGGAACCAAAATACGGGCCCGATACCATCAAGTTCTAATAACAATTCATTTCTAAATCTCATAAATATATTCAGAAAAACAATTTTCTTTAAAAATTTATTTCTCGGGCTTGAGACCTCGGAATTCGATTTCGGGCATACGCCCAAGTCCCATATTTTCCTACGGACCCTCCAGGACCGTCAAATCATGGGTTCGGTCCATTTACCCAAAATATTGACCGAAGTCAACCTAATTCATTTTATAATCAAAATTTACCATTTTCCACAGATTTTCACATATTAGCTTTCCGGCTACGTGTCCCGACTGTGCACGCAAATCGATGTGAGACAAAAAGAGGTTAAGGCCTCAGAACATAGAATTCATTTTAAAAACAGGTGATGACCCAAAATCTAACCAAAATCAGTATATAATCATCAAAATATGCTAAGGGAACAAAGCCCACTCGAAAGTAACCAAATTACAAAACAAATCCCAAAATTTACCAAACCCGACCCCCGAGCCCACGTCTCGGAATCTGACAAAATTTACATCAATGAAATCCTTATTCCCCCACATGTTCATTCGTATCAAAAGTGTCACACCTGTTTTTACCGCCCGAGGGCGGCATAAGGGAGTTCTTTCCAATTTAAGTAACAATCGAAACGGGATTATTTTATTTAAAATCAGAGTCGCCACTTGGGATGGTTTATGGTGTCCCAAGTCACCAGTTCAAATCCCGAATTGAGAAAAGATTGACTCTGTTTTATAGTCCGCAAACACAGAAATCCGGGTAAGGAATTATGTTAACCCGGGAGAAGGTGTTAGGCATTTCCGGATTCAGTGGTTCTAGCACGGTCGCTCAACTATTATTATTGGCCTATTTATTTGATTTTTAAAATAGTTTTAAACCTATGTGCATTTTTAACTTTTGAAAATCGCTTTAATTATTTAAAGGATTAATTCAAGGTTATTCAAAACACATCGCAAGCCACGCTACATGAAATGCACCCGTGGTTCACGACACGTTCTATTTAACCTTGTTGGAAATGAGAGCCGGGTCACATAAAATGTACACCCGGATTTATAACATGATAATTTCTACTATCATTATTCAAAATTATGGTAGGGTCACATGAAATGCACACCCGAATTTGGTAATTAAAAAAATCAATTTAATCGCATTGCCTCAATTTCTGAAATACACCCATTTGAACTGAGATATAACTTGAACACATATATCTAGGATAAATGGTTTGTATGTTCTTACGCGAAATAAGAAACTTTTCGAATTTCTGCTTAGGTAGAACATAAAATGAACATAGTTCTATTGAATACCACCCCTCTTAAATTTGTATAGATAAATTAACAGACTAATGCACGTTGTCGTCATCTAAGGTAATCAGATTTAAATAGAATTTAAAACACAATAAATGAGAGATGACAAAGTACATATTTTGGATGATAGATAAAGCATACTATAGAGTTTGCTAAGACGAGAATAAGAAGAATATGAGAGGACTACCTCCACTTCTTGCCTACGAAGTTCCTCCTTAGCCTCTGACCGTACGCCGGAAACTTGAACCGGGACCTCGTCGGGGACTTTTTCCGGTCTATTTCTGCTTATTTTTTGGCGAAATAGGGGCTGCTGTTGGTCGCTGGTGTGGGCTCCGCCGGAGAAGAGGAAAAGGGGGGTCGTTTGGAGAAGATGAAGTCAGGGGGTGGGGGTACGATTTTTTTGTCAAAAGATGGCTCCTCTCTTTTTGGTTATAGCGTTTGATTGTATCCCTAGGTCAGCTTTTTGGTCCTTTTCTTATTGTCATCTTTTTTGTCTTTTCTTTTGATTTATGAAGACAAACAGCGGATTGGGTTGTTTTTGGCGTACGGCCTTATTTAGGCATTAAGTACTATTATATGGGGGTAGGAATTAGTTTAGGGGTATGGGCCTAGGTATTATGGTCTTGGGAAGGTTCGAAAATTACACTTAAAAATGGGTCGCTTGAACCCAAATTTATTCTTTCCCCGCGAACAAGACTAAAATACGATCTCATTTATTAATTAGTCCTACTTAAGTAAAATAATTGTTAAAATAAGACTGACCGTTAAAATAAAATTATTTTTTGGCATTTTTCAAGATTAAAAATGACTACAAAATATTAATGAAACTATTTTTTTTGTAATTTTTATTTTCTTGTAATAAAATAAAGTAAAAGAGTCAAAATTAGTTTAAATAAAGATATTAGGCCTAAACTAAATATTTACATATTAAAATATAAAAAATCTTGGGGAGAGTCAAAAATCACATGTCTACAGCTGCCCCTCTTTGACTGGAAACGCGAAGAGTTTTCAGACAAAGAACGACGAGACAGGTATTTTGACCCGACCCTTATTTGGAGAGACCAATACAAAAAGAAAGGAGAATGTGACCGAGCCCTAGTATCTGAGCTGCCTACATATCCTTGGCTATAAAGGAATCAGGCCACGTGTAGTTCAGAAGTGAATGAGGTGATAGAGTACCGAGGTGGAGAGCCGATTGGGGTGTCGTCGAGGTTCCGGTCCGCGATCCCGTTATTACATCAAAATCAAAAAATAAAAAAGACTAACTAAGCCTATCAGCAACGAATTACAAGATTCCTATCTATGAGTCTTCTGAAGCTTGATCTTGAGTCTTGGTTGGTTATTCATGCGGACTCTGATGTGAATCTTGATGCTTGTTAGCTACATGTGTTAGTTCAATCTTCTTCAGCTTTTCAGATCAAGACGGGACATGCAGAGCTTGTGACTTCAATTATGTCTTGAGCAGACCACATCTTTTCTCCACTTCTGCACTTTGGATTCACTTTTTTTCCTTTTATTCTTGATTGAGACTTCTTTTTTGTTATCTCGGACCCCTGTCAACCCGCATTTTTGAGACGAGCTTCTGCTACTTCTAACTTGAATCGGATTCTAAAATGACTTCCCTTGTTCTCCAGACAGGCGCCTGATTTCCAACACTTGAACTTTTTTTCCTCGAAACTTGAACTACTTCCCTTTGTTCTCCAGGTGGGCTCCTGATTACCAACACTTGAATTGCTTTCCCTTTGTTCTCTTGGTGGGCTCCAATTTCCAACACTTGTACTGTTTTTCACTTTGTTCTTCAAATGGGCTCCTGATTGTTGAACCTGAACTGCTTTCTCTTAAGACCGCTTTTTCTTGGAATCGTCTTCCCTTGTTTCTCCATATGTGTGCCTGATTGCTTGAACCTGAACTACTTTCTACTCTTGAAACTCGTGTTGTTTTCCCTTGTTTCTCCAAGTGGGTGCCTGATTGCTGAACCTGAATTGTCCTCTTCTTGAAACTGCTTTTTCTTTTGAACTTTCTTCCCTTGAATATTGCTACTTTCCCTTTATTCTCCAGGTGGACTCCTGATTTCCAACACTTGTACTGTTTTTCCCTCAAAACTTGACTCGTTTTCCGTTGACTCTTGAACTGTCTTCCCTTATTCTACAAGTGGGTGCCTGCAATCAAAACAACAAAACCAACAAAATTTTCTGCCCCAATTTGCACTCGGAAGATTTGTGAGTTGTTAGCAAAACTGTAAACCACTTATGCAATGATGAAAGTAAAATTAATGACTCGACTAGGATGTATGTCTCCTATAAGTGATTTAGCTTGCGGAAAACTATAAACTAAGCTTGACTAAAGTAAAAACTGACCTCATTCTTTAGGTGGGACCCCTGATTTCAAGAAAACTAAACATTGATAGCTTAAGAAACTAAGGTTGACCCCTTTTTTTTTAAATCCAGACTTCTTCTTTTTTCAAATTATCCTAGGAGAAAATTCGTCAGACTAGGTCACTTTATTTTGGTATCTTAAGAGAAAGATTCATCAGACTAAGGTTTTGATCCAAGGAGAAAGTTCATTTTCTAATTTATTATCTTAGGAGAAAGATTCAGCAGATTAAGATTTTGATCCTAGGAGAAAATTCATCAAACTAGATCACCTTTTTTTGGTATCTTAGAAGAAAGATTCATCAGACTAAGATTTCTATCCTAGGAGAAAGTTCATCAGACTAGGTCTTCTATCTTAGGAGCAAAATTCACCCGACTAAGACTTTGATCATAGGAGAAAATTCATTAGATTAGGTCTCTTTTTTTGTATCTTAGGAGAAAGATTCATCAGACTAAGATCTCTATCCTAGGAGAAAGTTCATCAGACTAGGTCTTCTATTTTAGGAGAAAAATTCATCAGACTAAGACTTTGATCATAGGAGAAAATTCATCAGATTAGGTCTCTCTTTTTATATCTTAGGAGAAAGATTCATCAGACTAAGATTTCTATCCTAGGAGAAAGTTCATCAGACTAGGTCTTCTATCTTAGGAGAAAAATTCATCGGACTAAGACTTTGATCCTAGGAGAAAATTCATCAGACAAGGTTTTCTATCTTAGGAGAAAGATTCATCAGACTAAGATTTTGATCCTAGGAGAAAGTTCATCAGACTAAGTCTTTTTTTATTATCTTAGGAGAAAGATTCATCGGACTAATATTTTGATCCTAGGAGAAAGTTAATCAGACTAGGTCTTCTATCTTAGGAGAAAGATTCATCAGACTAAGATTTTGATCCTAGGAGAAAGTTCATTAGACTAGGTCCTTTTTTTATTATCTTATGAGAAAGATTCATCGGACTAAGATTTTTATCCTATGAGAAAGTTCATCAGACTAGGTCTTCTATCTTAGGAGAAAAATTCATCAGACTAAGATTTCTATTGGGAGAAAAATCCATCAGACTAGGACTTTTTATCCTAGGATGCAAAATGTGAATATCAATGGCAAGATTTTTTACACATTAACAAAACAAATAAAGGTAAAGATTTGAGAAACTTCCTTTTGTCGGCTCTTCTCTTCTTTTCTTTTTCTTCTCTTTTTTTCTTTCTTTTTTTTGTTTTTTTTTCTCTTTTTTTTGTTTTTTTTAACAACTTTTCTTGCACTGCTTTGTTCCTGTTTCACACAAAGAAAAATTTGTCAGTTTTGAAAATGGTAGTCGGTTGTGGCCTTGAGTCCTTGGACAGCTTTGACTTTTGCTCAATCAGCTTGAGTAGGTTTCAAGAGACTTTTACTCTGCATCAACCCCGATTTTTTCAAACCCATTACCATTTGTATTTGTGGTTCAATCAGCCTTATCCCAACGGGAGATCTTTGCTCAAGTGACCTTTTCTGATATCTTGAATGACTTCCTACTTTTGAGCAATTTGTCTGCCAGAGAGAATCACAAGTTATCTTTGTTTGCGCCAAGCAGGCTGACAAGAGTCTTTTAGGGGGGGATCTTTTGCATGAATCCTCAAGGCATGTTAAAAGTAACAACTGAGTGTGCTGGCCAACTTTACTTTGTGCAATTGACAAACTGGTAGTAGATTTTGAAATCTTTTCTTGCTTGTTTGAACTCGGAGTGAAGGACACAATGATGCAATGAGACAATTATTAACAAAAAATGCCCCTGTCGGAAGGACAGAAGGAAGAGTTTTTTTTCCTTTTTTTTTCAATAACTAGCCTTAATGGTCATGACATGCATTTTGGACTCAATGGCTTGATCTATCAAATTAATCCAATCTTCCCTTTTGCCATTCTTATGACCTTTGAAGTCGGGCTTGTTCGTGCCAATCCTTTGCATCGCTTCATGACTCACTTTCGATTAGTGGTTCCCCGAGGGATTTTCACCAACAAGTCTCTCTCATTTATTCATCTCTGCTTACCGTCGCCTTATAGTGCCTATGAGGGTTTTCACTTGTAAGACTCTCTCATTTTTCTTCTTCTCTTTTTTTAATCTGTTGTTTTCTTGAGCAACTTGACAGTGTTCTATGTCGTGTGACAACTGTTACTCATTGCATAATTCTTCTCTTAGCATTCTTGAAGGCATATCGGGAGGTCTTTATTTGGAAGGATTTTGGATAGCGTTGGAAAGAAGGGACGGCATGAAGGCTTAAAGTAGACTCAAAATGAGGGGTTGTGGACTTACATCTCTTGGAATCGACTCTTTCAAAAGTAAAATAAAATCTCTGCCCCAGTTTTAGATACTGGATTTTTTTTCTTTTTTCTTTTCTTTTTCCTCTTTTTTTTATTTATTCTCATTTTTCTTTTCAATGGTTGATCGAACTTGATGTGGGTTGCCTACGTAACATGTGGGAACATGAATCAGATCTTGCGTAGTTCGGGAAGATCGGGAATAAAGTAACTAAATTGACTCTCTTTTTGAATTTTGAAATTTATTTAGAAATATATATATATTGAATTTTGACTCTTTTTTTTTGGAATTTCCGAAAGAAAAACTTTTAAAGAAGGAAAGAAATATTTTTGAATTTTTGGACTTTTATTTTCAATTTATGAAAGAACTACTTCTAAAGAAAAAGAAAATATTTTTGATTCTTGAATTTCTTTTCAATGAAAATATTTTTATATTTTTGATTTTGTTTTTTTTTTTTCAAAATTTTTGAAAGAAAGACTTCTAAAGAAGAAAGAAAATATTTTTTTGGATTTTGATTTGATTGTTTTGATTTTTTGGGAAAAAGACTTCTAAAAAACGTAGAAAATATTTTTTTGGATTTTGATTTGATTTTCTTTTCAAATGAAAGACTTCTAAAATGAAAGAAAATATTTTTTGTTAACTTTTTTTATTTGGACTTTCTAAAGAAAGACTTCTAAAGAAGGAATTAAAGGATTTTTTTTGAATTTTTGAAAAATGGGGTCGGAACCGATGAGGTTTGCCTACGTATCTCACATCCGGTGAGAATCAGACCCGCGTAGTTCACCGGTTTTGATGGAACAGGAAAAACATGATTTATTTTGAAATGACTTTTTCTCTTCTTTTTTTCAAAATTTCGGCAGAATTTTAGGATAATTCAAATACCTACCTCTCACTCTCTTTTCTTTTTTTTTTTTTTTTTTTATTTTCTCTTTATTTTCTCTTTTTTCATTTTCTTTCCCTATTCTAGAAGCCAGTCAACATGCAAGCCGAAACAAACAGATAGGCAAGTAGCACGTAAGATGCATCAGGATGTTCTTTTAAATTGGGTACACTTGTCCTAGACGGATCCAACCCCTGTGTTGAGTCCGCAAAGTCAAATGCACGTGATGCAAATAAGCATTGCTACTAGGGATCCGACATAAGGCTATGTTATTCTAGGTTTAAAAACCTGGGTGTATTGTTCTAGATCTGGCTTACCCGAGCGGTCGAGCCGAGGGGGGCAGTGTACCGGAAATACAGAAGCTTTACCTGCTTTGCAACTTGTCAGAACCTCGTTCTAAAATTGGGATATGACTCTAACAGAAAAGAAGTCACACAAAGTGCACAATTCCTAGATGATTTAGAAGACTTAGAGAGAAGAGGGTTTCGTAACAATTTATATACAGTTCAAAAATATCAAAGCGGTAAAAAGCGGCATTTAGCACATTAGGCTCAAACATGTAAAAAATCATATAATAATAAAAGCCAACTATAACAATTATTCTAAGCTCTAATTCTGAACCTTGAACCAAAAGTTCTGGGTTCTCCTCCCCAACAGAGTCGCCAGAGCTGTCATACCTCCTTTTTACCACCCGATGGCGGTATAAGGGAGTTCTTTCCAATTTAAGTGACAATTGAAACAGGATTATTTTATTTAAAATCAGAGTCGCCACTTGGGATGGTCTATGGAGTCCCAAGTCACCGGTTCAAATCCGAAATCGAGGAAAGATTGACTCTGTTTTATAGTCCGCGACCACAGAAATCCGAGTAAGGAATTCTGTTAATTCGGGAGAAGGTGTTAGGCATTCCCGGGTTCCATGGTTCTAGCACGATCGCTCAACTATTATTATTGGCTTATTTATTTGATTTTTAAAACACTTTTAAACTTATGTACATTTTTAACTTTTGAAAACCGCTTTTACTTATTTAAAGGATTAATTCAAGGTTATTTAAAACACATTGCAAGCCACGCTACATGAAATGCACCCGTGGTTCACGACACGTTCTATTTAACCTTGTTGGAAATGAGAACAGGGTCACATGAAATGTACACCCGGATTTATAACATGATAATTTCTATTATCATTATTCAAAAATTATGGTAGGGTCACATGAAATGCATACCCGAATTTAGTAATTAAAAAAATTTAATTTAATCTCGTTGCCTCAATTTCTGAAATACACTCGTTTGAACTGAGATATAACTTGAATACATATATCTAGGATAAATGGTTTGCATGTTCTTACGCGAAATAAGAAACTTTTCGAATTTCTGCTTAGGTAGAACATAAAATGAACATAGTTCTATTGAATACCACCCCTCTTAAATTTGTAGAGATAAATCAACAGACTAATGCACGTTGTTGTCATCCAAGTCAATCAGATTTAAATATAATTACAAAAAAGGAGAGATGACAAAGTACATATTTTGGATGATAGATAAAGCATACTATAGAGTTTGCTAAGACAAGAATAAGAAGAATATGAGAGGACTACCTCCATTTCTTGCGTACAAAGTTCCTCCTTCTTAGCCTCTAACCGTACACCGGAAATTCAAACCGGGACCTCGTCGGGGACGTTTTCCGGTCTATTTCACTTTGATTTAGCAAACAAGGACGGTCTTTTTCTGCTTATTTTTGGCGAAACAGGGGTTGATGCTGGTCGCTGGTGTGGGCTCCGCCAGAGATGAGGAAAAGGGGGTCGTTTGGAGAAGATGAAGTCAAGGGAAGAGGGTACGATTTTTTTGTCAAAACACGGCGCCTCTCTTTTTTGTTATAGCGTCTGATTATATCCTTAGGTCAGCTTTTTGGTCCTTTTCTTTTTGTCATCTTTTTTGGCTTTTCTTTAGATTTTTTAAGACAAACGGCAGATTGGGTTATTTTTGGCATACGTCCTTATTTAGGCATTAGGTACTATTATACAGGGGTAGGAATTAGGTTAGGGATATGGGCCTAGGAATTATGGGCTTAGGAATAATGGGCTGGGTCCTAAAATTACACTTAAAATGGGTTGCTTGAACCCAAATTTATTTTTTCCCCGTGAACTAGACTAAAATACGATCTCATTTATTAATTAGTCCTACTTAAGTAAAATAACTGTTAAAATAAAACTGATCATTAAAACAAAACTATTTTTTGGCATTTTTCAAGATTAAAAATGACTACAAAATATTAATGAAACTATTTTTTTTTTTGTAATTTTCATTTTCTTGTAATAAAATAAAATAAAAAAGTCAAAATTAATTAAAATAAAGATATTAGGCCTAAACTAAATATTTACATGCTGAAATATAAAAAAAATCTTGGGGAGGGCCAAAAAATCACATATCTACAAAAAGTACCAAAATCCGACAACAAAAGACCCCTCAAACCCTTAATCAAAGGTCTCCAATCTCAAGCCCTAGTTCCTTCAATATTTACCCACAAATTTCCATAGATTTCAAGCCTAATCAATGAAATAACACCATAGGAACGAGATTCATGATCAAAAATCTTACCTCAATGAAGTTCCCTTGGATTCCCTCTTCAAAATCCCCCAAAAAGCTCCAAAATTGATTTAAAAATGGTGAAGAAAGACTGAAAATCGCGAAGGAGGGTTTATATACTTTCTGGACTAGGGATTCCGCACCTTCAGTCCTTTTTTCGCTTCTGCGGTTTAACCCACCGCATCTGCGGTTTTCACTTAAAAGCTCATTTCCGCATCTGCGAATAAATGCCCGCACCTGTGCTATCGCAAGTGCATTCTAGTAGTCGCTTTTGCGGTTCCAGCTGACTTACCTCTTGGCCGCATCTGCGGCTCCATCTCTGCTTCTACGAGTCCGCACCTGCAGTCCCCTAGCCACAAGTGCGGTTATGACAGCAATAGAAAAACTTCAGCTACCAAACCCAACTCAAAGTCTTTCGTCAACCATCTAAAATCACCCCGAAGCCCCCCGGAACCTCGACCAAAAGCACGAACAAGTCATATACCACTATCCAAACTTATATCAATCTTCAAAACAACTCAAACAACATAGAATCAACCAAATGATATCGGATTCAAGCCTAAGGTTCCAAAAATATTCCGAATTCCGTTTTTGATCAAAAAGTCTATCAAACCATGTCCGAATGACCAGAAATTTTGCACACACATCTCAAATAACATAACGGACCCAAAATTCTATTTTCGCCAATCAAGCCTAAATCTACTCCGGACCTCCAAAACACATTCCGATCACACTCCTAAGTTCCAAATCACCTCCCGAAGCTATTCGAATCATCAGAACTCACATCCGAGCCTTTTTTCATATAAGTCAACATCCAGTTAACTTTTCCAACTTAAGTTTACTCAAAGGAGACTAAGTGTCTCAAACCTTACCAACACTTCTCCGAACCTGAGCCAACCAACCCGATAACACGTAATACAGATGAACAAGACAATAAGAAGCAGAAATAGGGGAAATGGAGCGGTAACTCATGAAACGACCGGCCGGGTTGTTAGATTTAATAGTTCTCTAAGGTGCCCCTCCTTGAATAATTGGGCTACTTACTCCCTTAGCTGTCTGCAATCTTCTATTTTATGGCCATGGGTTCCATGATACTTGCATATTTGGTCAGGGTTTCTCTGGGCCGGACCGGTCTCTAGAGGTTGAGGCCACCTGGTATCTTTGATACGCCTAATGGTCGATACTATGGCGAAAGCATCTACGCTGAAGTTATATTCTGACAATCGAGGAGCTTCTTTAGACCCGGTATCCCTATCGAAGCCACTCTTGGTCATGAGTCCTCAGGAGCTCTGTATCCTATCATTCCTTCTATCATTCCGAACGGGGTTGTGTCCACACCTGTTATTTCTCCGATCTCTTCCGTATGGCTAATATCGGTCTCTTTTGATCGTGATTCCCGATTGACATCCCTTTTAACTATGTCCACGGGCTTGTTTGGATAAAAAATCAATCGGAGCCCCTAGTTGATCGTCTTCGACCCTAATCTTCGACTAATATTCAATCAAATTCTGCTTTAATTGTTGCAAAGCTATGGAAATCCGTTCGTTGAGACCTTGACTGAAGGCTTGAACAGCCCAATCATCGGTGATCAGTGGAAAATCTATCTGTTCTTTTTGAAATCGAGATACGAATTCCCTGATCATCTCGTTATCTTTTTGCCTTAGTTTGAATAGGTCCGACTTTCTAGTTGCAACCTTAATGGCTCCAGCATGTGCCTTTACAAAAAATCTGCAAGCATAACAAATGAATCAATAGAGTTAGGTGGTAAATTATGACACCATAGCATAGCACCCTTTGATAGAGTTTCTCTGAATTTCTTCAGCAACACGAATTCAATTTCATCATCTTTCAACTCATTTCCCTTAATGGCGCACGTATAAGAAGTGATGTGTTCGTTTGGATCTGTTGTCCCGTTATACTTCGGAATCTCAGGAATATGGAACTTCTTTGGGATTGGCTTTGGAGCCGCGCTTGGGGAAAAGGTTTTTGGACAAACTTTTTGGAATCAAATCCTTTCAATACCGGTGGTGTCCCCGGGATTTGGTCGACCTGGAGTTATAAGTTCCCACCTTCTTATCAATTTCCTCGATCTTCTTTTTCCCTGTCTCGATTCGCTTGGTCAGTTCCTCGAGCATTTTTACGATAGCAAGATTAGTCTCCAGTTCTCCCTCATTCGATCTTTTTGGCACCGATTCAGCTCTATGAACAACTTCTTGCGATGGCTCAAGCTCGATTCTGCTTGATGCATGATTCTAATTTTGGAGTTGTGCTATTGCAGCTTATTGAGTCTGCAACATCTCAAATATCATTTGAAAACTAATTCCACCTTCGTCATCGCTTTGTGCGTTCTGATCGGCTGCTCGAGCATCTTTGTTGAACTTTTACGCTACCTTATAAAGTGTAAGTTATAAGAACTTCTGCAAGAATATCTTATAAAAATTATTGTTATTTCTATGACTTTGTACTAAATACAAATAAATAACATGAAAATAATTTTATCACGATTCTTTAAAGATTTGTCAAATAAAATAAAGTGAATTTTGTTTTGGTCTTTTAGAGTTATAAAGTGGATATTTTTGGTCTTTTAGAGTTTTCTTTTTGTTTGTTTGTTGCTAACGGTCTTTTAAAGATTTGAGAATGGAGAGGTTGATCCTACATAACTCATAAGAAAGATTTATGAGTGATGATATAATGTCTAAAAATAACTAATGTTGAGTTAATATTTTACAAAAATAACTTAATATATTAAAACATAGAGAGATGCTATTTGTTGAAGAAAAAAAAAGGTTTATTTAATTACAATTCATTTAATTTAGAATAAATTTTCCGTTATTTATCCCCATTGTATCAAGTTTTATTTTTAGCAAATTTGGTTCTTAATAGTATACTATAATCAATTTATTTCCCTGTCAATAATCTTCTTATGAAAACAAAATTAAGTACACAATAAAATAATTTTTGATTTATATAAATAACACTAATAGTTCAACAAGCATAAAGATCCAAAATAAAATAGTCATTGATTTTTTACTATTTTAGAATAAATTTTTATCTAAAATAAAATTTTGTAATGAATTCGATAAAAGTGTAATTACTATTCATATTACCAATTTGTATCGAGCTATATATCTTACATTTTTATTTTATATCTTACACTTAGACTATATCAAAGTAAAATAATTGTCAGTTAAAAATTTGTTGTCACGACCCAAACCCGAACCTAGTCGTGATGGCGCCTCTTGTGAAGACAAGGTCAACCGACACTTCTCCTTTTTCCAATTATTAATAGTTAAGCATTAAGAAATAGCCGAAACATGATAAAATAATCCAAAGTAACAGATAATGTCATAAATACGCGGAAGAACAACCCAACACAGCCTGATACCGGAGTGTCACTAGTCATGAGCATCTATGAATCCTAATACAAGTCTGAAAAGTCTACAAACTATTACAAAACATCTGATAAGAGATAGAAATGATAAAGAGGGATAAACACGGGACTGTGGACGTCAAGCAGCTACCTCGTGAACTCTGAATGTCCGCCGAGAGCTCTCAACTCGCACTGGCAGGATCAGCAACGCCTGAATCTGCACACAGGGGTGCAGGGAGTAAAGTGAGCACTCCAACTCAGTGAGTAACAAATGTAAATAAAGACTGAAAGTAAGAAATCACGTAAGGCACAAAGCATTCTATAATGAAACAGTAAAACCATTCAAAATCAGTAAATCAGTAAAAGATAAGTAAAATTCCGTAAGTCAAATGTAGTTTCATGAAAAGTTTTTTTTCAATGATTAAGCAGGTAATGGACAGTCAATTATGAAAAGTAAACACATAAAGGCTCACCCCTCGGGCACAGTATCAACAAATTCGCCTCTTGGGCAACATCTCAGAACAGTACCAGCCCCTCGGGTAATCACATAGAACAATACCAGCTCCTCGGGCTCAATCTCACATCACAATGGGTACCCACGCTCACTGGGGGTCTACTGACTCCTGGAGGGGCCCCTTACGGCCCAAGCGCAATATCAAGCCACCTCGTGGCGTACATATCTCAAGCCCTCGGCCTCATAATCAGTATCAAATGTTTCCTCACAACATAGGCTCTCGGCCTCACTCAGTCAAAAATCCTCACAAGCCACTCTGACAGTAGTAAAACATTTTTCACAGCCCAAAAATATCATTTAAAAGATCATGTAAGTGTTTAAAACAGAGTAAATATGGCTGAGTATGAAAACACTGAAAAATAACATGACTGAGTTCAAGTATAAAGTCAAATTAGTGAGAAAATACCCGTAAAAATCCCCGAGGGGTTCAAACAGTTGGCACAAGGCCCAAATATGGCATTCAGCCCAAATCATGATAATAGCACATAGATTTCAGTCAAATATGCGGTAAAATACTTATTCGGGACGGACTAAGTCAGAATTCCCAACAGTGCACGACCCCACGCTCATCATCCAACGTGTATGTTACTTCAATATAGCACTACGATGTGCAATCCGGGGTTTCGAACCCTCAGAACATCATTTACAATCATTACTCAACTCGAACCGGTCAAATCTCTAGCTCGCGATGCCTTTGCCCCTCGAATCGGCCTCCACTCGCGTCAAATCTATCCAAAATTAGAATCACGATGTCAAAATATGCTAAGGGAACGAAGCCCAAGCGAAAACAATTAAATAATACCATAAATCTCGAAATTGGCCAAACCCGACCCCCGGGCCCACGTCTCGAAACTAGATAAAAATCACATCACCGGAATTCTTATCCTCCTACGAGTCTATACATATCAAGAACACTGAAATTGGAGTCCAAATGATCCCTCAAATTCTCATTTAAAGTCTCTTAATCTCAAGCCCTAATTTTTCAATTTTAGGCTTAGATTCCATGATTTATTAGGTAGATTTCACAATAGAATGGAGTTTTAAGTCCAAAATTCTTACCTCCAAATGTTTCCCCTTGAATCCCTCTTCAATCTCCTTCAAAAAGCTCCATAAATCACCAACTATGGAGGAAATAAACCCCATATTCGCGATCAAGACGACCTTTTAATCTTTTTGCCCAGGCCTGAAAATCCTTCTTCGCGAACGCGGTCAACGCCTCGCGTTCGCGAAGCACAATTTAACTTTGACCAAATTTCCTCTTACGCGATCGCGACCAGACCCTCGCGAACGCGATGCTTTATCCAGACGAACCTTCGTAAACACGTTTCATCCATCGCGAACACGATGAGTTAATTCCCCCAAAGCTCAGCTTCTCTATCCTTCTATGCGAACGCGATACCACAACTGCGAACACGTTGCACAATGTCGTAGCCCTTTGCGAACGTATAGCCTGCCTCGCGAACGTGAAGGCTAAATTTCCACCTTCCTCTGCTGACTTTTCACGAACGTGAGGGTCCACCCGTGAACGCGAAGAGTAAAATACCTGCAACTACTGAAAACCAATATCTGCAACTTTCTTCAACTTCAAATGATCCGTTCAACCCTCCGAAACTCACCCGAGGCCCCCGGAACCTCAATCAAAGACACCAACATATCTCAAAACCTCATTCAAACTTATTCCAACCCTCGGAACTCCCAAAACAACATCAAAACACCAAAATTACATTGGATTCAAGCCTAAGAATTCCAAAAACTTCTAAATTTCGCTTTTGATCAAAAACTCGACCAAACCACGTCCGAATGACCTGAAATTTTGCACACACATCCAAAATGACACAATGGAACTATTGCTACTCTCGGAATTCCATTCCGGCCCCTATATCAAAATCTCACCTACCAACCGGAAATCGCCAAAATATCAACTTCGCCAATTCAAGCCTAAATTTACTCCGGACCTCCAAAACTCATTCCGATCACGCTCCTATGTCCAAAATCGCCTCCCAAAGCTAACCGAATCATCAGAACTCACATCTGAGCCCTCTAACACATAAGTCAATGTCTGGTTGACTTTTTCAACTTAAGCTTCCTCAAAAGAGACTAAGTGTCTCAAACCTTACCAAAATTATTCCGGATTCGATCCGACCAACCCGATACCACATAACAAGGATAACAAGGCATAAAGAAGCAGAAATGGGGGAAACAGAGCGCTAACTCATGAGACGACTGGCTGGGTCATCACATCCTCCCCAACTTAAACAAACGTTCGTCCGCGAACGAATCAAGAAACATACCTAAAGCCTCAAACAGGTGAGGATATCTGCTCTGCATCTTCCGCTCGGTCTCCCAAGTAGCCTCTTCTATGGGTCGACCTCTCCACTGCACTTTCACTGAAGCTATATCTTTTGACCTCAACTTTTGAACCTGACGACCCAAAATAGCTACTGGCTCCACATCATAAGTCAAATCATCATCCAACTAAACCGTGCTAAAATCCAAAACATGAGACGGATCCCCAGTATACTTCCGGAGCATAGAAACATGAAATACCGGATGCACACTCGATAAGTTGGGTGGCAAAGCAAGCTCATAAGCCACCTCCCCAATCCTCCGAAGCACCTCAAAAGGACCAATTAACCACGGACTCAATTTACCTTTCTTTCCAAATCTCATAACACCCTTCATGGGCCAAACCTTCAATAGAACCTTTTCACCAACTCTGTAGGACACATCTCGAATCTTCCTGTCAGCATAACTCTTTTGCCTTGACTGCGCTGTACGAAGCCTCTCATGAATCACCTTCACCTTTTATAAGGCATCATGCACCAAGTCTGTCCCCAATAGCCTAGCTCACCGGGCTCGAACCAACCAACTGGAGATCTACACCGCCTCCCATACAAAGCCTCATATGGAGCTATCTGAATACTCGACTGGTAGATATTGCTATAAGCAAACTCTGCAAGCGGTAGAAACTGATCCCATGACCCTCCGAAATCTATGACACAAGCACGCAATATGTCCTCCAATATCTGAATAGTGCGCTCAGACTGTCCGTCCGTCTGAGGGTGAAAAGTTGTGCTCAACTCAACCTGAGTACCCAACTTTCACTGCACAAACCTCAAAAACTGCAATGTAAACTGAGTGCCCCTATCTGAAATGATGGAAACTGGGACACCATGCCAACGAACAATCTCCCGGATATAGATCTCTGCCAACCGCTCTGAAGAATAGGTAGTACACACAAGAATGAAGTGTGCGGACTTGGTCAGCCGATCCACAATCACCCAAATAGCATCGAACTTTCTCAAAGTTTGTGGAAGTCCAACAACAAAGTCTATAGTGATCCTCTCCCACTTCCACTCGGGAATATCTATCTGCTGAAGCAAGCCACCCGGTCTCTGATGCTCATATTTCACATGCTGACAAGTGAGACACCGGGCTACAAATCCCACAATATCTTTCTTCATTCTTCTCCACCAGTAGTGCTACCTCAAATCCTAATACATCTTCATGGCACCCGGATGAATGGAATACCGCGAGCTATGGGCCTCTTCCAGAATCAACTCCCGAAGCCCATCCACATTGGGCATACAAATCCGTCCCTACATCCTCAACACCTCATCATCTCCAATGGTCACATCTCTAGCATCGTCATACTAAACTATGTCCTTAAGGACAAGCAAGTGCAGATCATCATACTGGCGCTCTCTGATGCGATCATATAAGGAAGACCGAGAAACCACACAAGCCAATACCCGACTGGGCTCCGAAATATCTAACCTCAAGAACTGATTGTCCAAGTCCTGAACATCAACTGCAAGAGGTCTCTCCCCAACTGGAACATATGCCAAACTCCCTATATTCACTTCCTTTCGGTTCAAATCATCGGCCACCACATGGCCTTTCCCGGATGGTACAATGTAGTGATATCATAATCCTTAAGAAACTCCAACCATCTCCGCTGTCTCAAATTAAGATCATTTTTCTTGAACAAATGCTAAAGACTGTGATGATCAGTGAACACCTCACAAGATACGCCATACAAGTAATGCCTCCAAATCTTCAATGTGTGAACTATGGCAGCCAACTCCAAATGAATGGGGTAGTTCTTCTCATGGGGCTTCAACCGACGAGAAGCATAAGCAATAAATCTACCCTCCTGCATTAACACACAACCAATCCCAACTCTCGAAGCATCATAATACACGGTATATGAACCTGAAGCTGATGGCAAGACCAACACTGGAGTTGTGGTCAAAGTTGTCTTGAGCTTCTGAAAGCTCTCCTCACACTCGTCCGACCATACAAATGAAGCACCCTTCTGTGTCAACTTGGTTAAGGGCGATGCGATAGATGAGAATCCCTGCACAAACCGGCGATAATAAGCCTCAAAACCAAGAAAGCTGCGAATTTCTGTGGCTGAGGACGGTCTAGGCGAACTCTGAACTGCCTCTATCTTCTTCGGATCAACCTGAATACCCTCACTGTACACCACGTGCCCTAAAAAAGCCACTGAACTGAGCCAAAACTCACACTTGGAGAATTTTGCATAAAGTTTCTCCTCCCTCAATCTCTGCACCACAACTCTCAAATGTTCCGCGTGCTCCTCCTGAATACGCGAATAAACCAGAATATCATTAATGAATACTATGACAAACGAATCAAGATAAGGCCAGAGCATGTTGTTCATCAAATACATGAACGTTGCTGGGGCATTAGTCAGCCCAAAAGACATCACCAAGAACTCATAATGACCATATCTGTTCCTGAAAGCTGTCTTGAGAATATCTAAGTCCCTGATCTTCAACTAGTGATAACCTGAACGTAGGTCAATCTTGGAGAACACTCTCGCTCCCTGAAGCTGGTCGAATAAATCATCAATGCGAGGCAAAGGATACTTGTTCTTAATTGTTACCTTGTTCAATTTCCTATAATCAATACACTAGGCCATCCTTCTTTTTCACAAATAGGACCGGCATACCCCAAGGTGACATACTAGGCCAAATGAACCCTTTATCAAGGAGTTCCTGAAGTTGTTCTTTTAATTCCTTCAATTCCACTGGTGCCATACGATACGGCGATTTAGAAATGGCCTGAGTGCCCAGCACCAGGTCAATACCAAAATCAATATCCCTGTTCGGTGGCATGCTCGGTAGGTCTGCAGGAAACACATCGGGAAAATCCCTCACAATTGGAACAGAATCAATACTGGGAGTCTCAGCACCGACATTCCTCATAAAGGCTATATACCAAAGACAACCCTTCCCAACCATACGCTGGGCTTTCAAGAATGAGATCACTCTACTAAGATCATAATCAGTCATACCTAGCCACTTGATCTGTGGCACACCCGGTATAGCCTATGTGACTTTCTTAGCATGACAGTCCAGAATAGCACGACACTGAAATAGCCAATCCATGCCCAAAATGACATCGAAATCCACCATACACAATAATAAAAGGTCAACACGGGTCTCCAGACCACCAACAGTCACCACACACGACCGGTACACATGGTCTACAACAATAGTATCGTCCACCGGGGTAGATACATGAACAATTGAAGCAAGAAACTCACGGGGCGTACCCAATTAATGAGCAATGTATGATGACACATAAGAAAAAGTAGAACCGGGATCAAATAATACAGAGGCATCTCTGTGGCAGACTGAAACAATACCTATAATAACAACATCTGAAGCAATAGCATCGGGTCTGCCTGGAAGTGCATAGAAACGGGCCTGACCGCCACCTGATCGACCTCTCGTACACCTCAAACTAGAACAAACATAGCACATAGTCGTGTAGTCCACTAATCTATAGCAGACTCCCCCACTTGGCTCGAAGCCATAGATCAAAAGATACTCAATAACTCATAACGCATAAACTCTATTGCTGCCATAACTCCATAGTGAGATTAACTCGATCCTTCATAAGTTCATGAAACACAGACCATCTGGTACTTTAACTCTTATGCAAATTTCGCATTCACTCTCGTAATAGTTAAACCCACTCTCTTAAGCGACCCAAACTTAAATTGCAACACTTATATTTCACGTGTAAATGAGATCTTCTAACGGACAACATAAGGATCACACAACCTCAGAACACTCCGCAGGAGATAACCCACCTACTATGCCTCAACCTAGCATTTCTGTATACCTTCCACCGTCATAAACATTATGCAGTCACCTAAACTTCCTGAGTCTGAACTCATACCGCAACATGAAATTTACTCCACTCCCAACTAGGAAACATGGAAAGATTCTTCACACACCCATAACTCGGGGCTATACCTCAAATCAAGATAAAAATCGAGCACCTAATAGTCCTTCTATCCTCCAGCAGACCCTTCTCGTCGCTTCAAAATCACATTAATACATCTCTCAGTCACATCACACTCATCACGTAACTATCTAGTCATCACCTCCCTTAATAGGGACACAACAGAACATATGGATCCAGAAACACGCGCTCACGAAATCAACAGCTTAGGGCTCAAGTTATAGGTGAAAATACGGCCTCGAGTCCTCCAGACTGGCCCAACTTCAACGCACAGAGATCACATCTCGCCCCTCGATAAGGGAATCACAAGCCATCGATGCATAGCCGATATGGAACGCTCATGCGCGCATACGAACGTATGGAAAGAATTCAAAGAGTTAATTTTCAAGTTGAATCAAGGACGCACGATAAGAATTCAAGAATGTGAAATTATTCCTAAAGGTTCTGCAGACTCTCGAGGATAAATACAAACGTCTCTGTATCGATCCGCGAGACTCTACTAAATTTGCTCATGACTCGTGAGACCTATATAACCTAGGCTCTGATACAAACTTGTCACGAACCAAACCCGGACCCGGTCGTGATGGCACCTCTCGTGAAGACAAGGTCAGCCGAAACTTCCGCTTTTTCCAATTATTAACAGTTAAGCATTAAGAAACAGTTGAAACATGATAAAATAATCCAAAGTAGTAGATAATGTCATAAATACGTGAAAGAACAACCCAACACAGCCCGATATCAGGGTGTCATTAGTCATGAGCATCTATGAATCCTAATACAATTTTGAAAAGTCTACAAACTATTACAAAATGTATGATAAGAGATAGAAATGATAAAGAGGGAGAAACACGGGACTGCAGACGTCAAGCAGCTACTTCGTGAACTCCGAATGTCCGTCGGGAGCTCTCAACTCGTATTGGCAGGATCCGCACGCCTGAATCTGCACACAGGGGTGTAGGGAGTAAAGTGAGTACTCCAACCCAGTGAGTAACAAATATAAATAAAAACTGAAAGCAAGAAATTACGTAAGGCATAAAGCATTCTATAATGAAGTAGTAAAACCATTTAAAATCAGTGAAAGATAGGTAAAATTCCTTAAGTCAGATGTAGCTTCATGAAAAGTTATTTTTTTCAATGATTAAGCAGGTAATTGACAGTCAATTATGAAAAGTAAACACATAAAGGCTCGCCCCTCGGGTAAAGTATCAACAAATCCGCCCCTCGGGCAACATTTTAGAACAGTACCAGCCCCTCGGGAAATTACATAGAACAATATCAGCCCCTCCGGCTCAATCTCACATCACAATGGGTACACGCACTCACTGGGGGTGTACAGACTCCTGGAGGGGCCCCCTACGGTTTCATATCAATCAAGCCACCTCGTGGAATCATCACTAGGCCCTCAGCTTCATATCAATCAAGTTACCTCGTGGAGTACATATCTCAGGCCCTCAGCCTCATAATCAGTATCAAATATTTCCTCACAACATAGGCCCTCGGCCTCACTCAGTCAAAAATCCTCACAAGCCACTCAGGCAGTAATAAAACCTGTTTCTCGGCCCAAAAATATCATTTAAAAGATCATATAAGTGTTTAAAACAGAGTAAACATGGCTGAGTATGAAAATAGTGAAAAATAACATGACTGAGTTCAAGTATAAAGTCAAATCAGTGAGAAAATACCAGTAAAAATCCTCGAAGGGTTTAAACAGTTGGCACAAGGCCCAAATATGGCATTCAGCCCAAATCATGATAATAGCACATAGATTTCACTCAACTACGCCGTAAAATAGTCATTCAGGATGGACTAAGTCACAATCCCCAATAGTGCATGACCCCACGCTCATCATCCAGTGTGTACGCCACTTCAATATAGCACTACGATGTGCAATCCGGGGTTTCGAACCCTCAAAACATCATTTACAATCATTACTCACCTCGAACCGGTCAAATCTCTAGCTCGCGACACCTTTGCTCCTCGAATTGGCCTCTACTCGCGTCGAATCTATCCTAAATCAGAATCACGACGTCAAAATATCTAAGGGAACGAAGCCCAAGCAAAAACAATCAAATAATACCAAAATCCCCGAAATTAGCCAAACCCAACCCTTGGGTCGACGTCTCGAAACTTAATAAAAATTACATCAACGGAATCCTTATCCTCCCACGAGTCTATACATATCAAGAACACTGAAATTGGAGTCCAAATGACCCCTCAAATCCTCATTTAAAGTATCTTAATCTCAAGTCCTAATTTCTCAATTTTAGGCTTAGATTCCATGATTTCTTAAGTAAATTTCACAATAGAATCGAGTTTTAAGTCCAAAATTCTTACCTCCAAATATTTCCCCTTGAATCCGTCTTCAATCTCCTTCAAAAAAGCTCCAAAAACAACCAACTATGGAGGAAATAAATCCACATCGCGGACAAGATGACCTTTTAAACTTTCTGCCCAGGCTTGAAAATCCTTCTTCGCGAACGCAGTCAACGCCTCGCGCTCGCAAAGCACAATTTAACTTTGACCAAATTTCCTCTTATGCGATCGCGACTAGACCCTCGCTAATGCGATGCTTTACCTAGACGAACCTTCGAAACGCGTTCCATCCATCGCGAACGCGATGAGTTATTTCCCTCGAAGCTCAGCTGCTCTATCCTTCTATGCGAACGCGACACCACAACTGCGAACGCGATGCACAATCTCGTAGCCCTTCGCGAATGCATAGCCTGCCTCGCGAACGTGAAGGCTAAATTTCCACCTTCCCCCGCTGTCTCTTCGTGAATGCGAGGGTCCACTCGCGAACGCGAAGAGTAAAATACCTGAAATTGCTGAAGACCTAAATCTGCAACTTTCTTCAACTTCAAATGATCCGTTCAACCCTCCGAAACTCACCCGAGGCCCCCGGGACCTTAACCAAAGGCACCAACATACCTCAAAACCTCATTCAAACTTATTCCAACCCTCGGAACTCCCAAAACAACATCAAAACACCAAAATTACATTGGATTCAAGCCTAAGAATTCCAAAAACTTCTAAATTCCGCTTTTGATAAAAAACACGACCAAACCACGTCCGAATGACCTGAAATTTTGCATACACATCCCAAATGACACAACGGAACTACTGCAACTCTAGAAATTTCATTCTGACCCATATATCAAAATCTTACCTACCAACCGGAAATTGCCAAAATACCAACTTCGCCAATTCAAGCCTAAATCTACTCCGGACCTCCAATACTCATTCCGATCACGCTCCTATGTCCCAAATAACCTCCCGAAGCGAACCGAACTATCGAAACTCACATCCGAGCCTCTAACACATAAGTCAATGTCCGATTGACTTTTTCAACTTAAACTTTCTCAAAAGAGACTAAGTGTCTCGAACCTTACCAAAATCATACCAGATTCGATCCGACCAACCCGATACCACATAGCACGGATAACAAGGCATAAAGAAGCAGAAATGGGGGAAACGGAGCGGTAACTCATGAGACGACTGGCCGGGTCGTCACATTTGTAATCTATTTATCTACATTAACATATCTTACACTTTTATTTTATAACTCAAGTACAATTTTTAATATGATACTAATGCAGTCTCATTTTTTAAAAAATTATTATCGTGACAGGGTACACGCACAACGCGCGTACACTAAAATCAGTACTATATTAAAGGCACGAAGCCCCTTTGTGAAATATCGTTTGCCTTTTTCGCCCTTTAAAAATAGTGTTTACACTGAATAAAATAGTCATTTAATTACTTTACTAATAATTACGACCTATAATTTCATTGAAAATTGGTTATTAAATCATTCTTAATTTAAACTGGGTACCTAAAATTTAGGACTTTAAAATTAATCAAAATTTTACCTTAAATATAGGTTTAAAAAGTTAATTATTTGGAATATTAATATAAAATTTAAAGAGTTCGTATGAAGTAGTTTTAGTTTTTACATAGCATTTAGAAAGTGAAATACTACGGGTACTCAAATTGTATTTGTGGTGAACAAACTCATTTTTTAACATTAATGAGTAATTTTTTGAAGAGCAATTTTACTTCATTTAGTATTTGCAACAAATTAATTTAATTATGTGATAAATAATGTGAGACAAATTAAAAACTACTAAATATAAAGAAAAAACAATGTTTCACTTTTCTTTTAATTTTGTCTTCTTAAATCCGTTTAGACTATTATAAAAGCTCGAAACTACAATGTGAAATTGATCGACTTTGTTATCATTTAAAAATAAATATTATATTAGACAAAATTATCGTTTAATTATTATTTTCTAATATTACAGATGTTGAAATTAACTAAAGTTGTGACTATTATATTTTTTTCTTTTTTGAGCTATATAGGAACTCCTAATATGTAGGAGTGTAATCCAAGTAAGATTACTTATACCAACCGAGTAAATTAAATTTCACGAAAACTCATAATTTTAGGAATTCACACAAAACAATAATAATCCATGTAATATTTTTGGTCGAAAGAAAAATTTTATTTCAACCAGTTTTTTAATTTACATCACCAGTACATTGGACTCTAGTATCAGGTCTCATGACTGAAACCAATAAACAAAGAAACCTATACAACCAAGGCTGCTTACTAAGATCCCATAACACTATGGGTCTTTTTCCTATCCTATTTTCTATGAATTACAATTAGTATAACTATTTAGTGTACTCAATATAGGTGTCCATTTACATTTCTTCTGTCCTGTTATGTGCACCTGCATGGCAATGTCTTTTGCTCTATCTTTAGCCTCTCTGCTCTGGTTTTGAAATCGTCTTTCATTTCTCTCCATCCAGATGTGATATACTACTACTGCAAACACCACTCCTAGCAAGGTTTTCCTTAGATTTCTGTTGTTTCCATTGGTAGTTAACTATTGCACCTCAGCTTCCCAGTTTTCAACCTTTCTCTTGTATCTTAACCATTCTAGCATTCCTATCCATAAGCTCTGTAAATATGGGCACTCGAAATACAAGTGATCATGTGTCTCTTCTATGTCATCTCCACACAGTACACAAGAATGAGTCACATGAATTACCCATTTTGCTAGTCTGTCAACTGTGGTCAGCCTTCTTTGTATTGCCATACATAAAATGAAGTGCTGCTTTAGTAGTATTTCAATTAACATGACTAATGCTTTCCAGTGGACTTTGGGTTACCTTGGAGTAGCATGAATATAAGCCTTCTGAATGATGAATCTCTCATTCTAAACAAAGGATTCAATTGTTGGTATGTCATTAGCCCACCATTCCCTTGCTGTAAACAGTTTCCTTACTAGCCAACTAGCCTGCTTTGGGACCTCCATTGTATTGATGTCATTCTGCTTTTTGTAGTGGCAATGTATCCATCTAATCCAAAGTTTGTCTTTCTTAGCCATTATAGCCTAGAGAAGTTTAGTCAAAGCAGCTTTATTCCATCTCTCATAGTTGATAATGTTTAGACTCCCATAAGGCTTTTGGTTTACACAATGTTTCCCATGCTATAAGAGCTCTGTGAGTATTCTCATGACTACCAGTCCGCAAATAGTTCCTGCATATACCATTAAAAAGTTTAATAAATTTCTTTGGAATAAGGAATACTTGAGCCCAATAGGTCTGCATTTCAAACAGGACACTCTTAATGAGTTGTAGTCTTCCAGCATAGGACAAGAATTTTGATGTCTAGCTTCTTATCCTCTCC
Source organism: Nicotiana tabacum (assembly GCF_000715075.1). Lineage (NCBI taxonomy): Eukaryota > Viridiplantae > Streptophyta > Magnoliopsida > Solanales > Solanaceae > Nicotiana > Nicotiana tabacum. The sequence goes on from NC_134087.1 coordinate 113,334,573, forward strand.
ACAATCTTCTCAACTAATGGCATGCACTGGTGAATAGTAATTTTTCTTGAAGACAAAGGGACTCCCAAGTATTTGAATAGGATGTTGCCTGCTGATAGGAAGTTCTGCTAACATTCTGTCTTTGAACTCCATAGGCATACCTGCTATGTATAATGAGCTCTTTTCTAAGTTTTCTTGTAGACCTGAGACCTTGGAGAAGTGATAAAAAACTCCCATTATTAACTTCATTGATACCTCATCTGCTCTACAACACATCAGTAAGTCATCTGCAAAGCAAATGTGTATGACTTGCAGTCTAGCACATTTATGATGAAAGTTAAAGTCAGGGTTCTGAGTCAGTGTCTTCAGAGATCTATTTAGGTACACCATTGCTAATACAAACAAGTATGGGGACATAGGGTCCCCCTTTTCTTGCTACAAATTTATCAGTTAGTCCACCATTCAGTAGTAGAGTATAGCTGATTATAAATACACATTCCATGATTAGTGCTACCATCTTGTATGGTATCCCAAACTCAAGCAGTACTGCTTTAAAAAATCTCCATTCAACCGAATCGTATGCTTTTCTGATGTCTACTTTGATCATACATCTAGGAGAGACTACTTTTTGAGAGTGCCCTTTAATCAATTCATGAGCCATTATGACATTGTCAAGAATATTTCTCCCTTTTAAGAAGGCAGACTGGGAAGGTCCAACCACTAGATCCACAACTAGTTTAAGCCTATTTGTTAGTATCTTAGCAATAATCTTGTACATTGTTGAGCAACAGGCAATAGGCCTAAACTCCTTCACATAGCTAGGAATTTTCACCTTTGGAATCAATGTAACAGTTGTGCAGTTTTTATTTCAATAGTTTGCCTGTTTGAAAGAATTGTTGTACTGCTTCTATGACCTCCTTTCCAATGATTGGCCAATATTCCTTAAAGAACTTAGCAGGATATCCATCCATACCTGGTGCCTTGTCATTAGGAAGATTCTTCACAATCTGACAGATTTCCTCTGTTATTACTACTTGTAACAGTTGCTGCTATTGATTCAGTGTTAGACAAGGACCATTTCGTGCTATATTGACATCAATCCCTGGTAGTTCATCTGTTGTTGTCCCCAATAGTTGCTGAAAGAACTGGATGAATTCTCTCTAAATGTGTTTTGGCTCAGTGATCTTCATCTGTTGTTCATTATAAATGTAACTCACCTTATTTCTTGCTTCTCTGGCCCTCATATAAGCATGGAAATATTTGGTGTTGCAATCTCATAGTTGGATCCATGTTACTCTTGACTTCTGCCTCATAATTTGCTCCTGAATTGCTTCCCATTTCTCTATGCTTTTTAAGGTCATTCTTTAATCTTCTATCAACTGTTTGTTGAAGTAGTCATCATTGAGCTTCCCCTGTATCTCTTTCAATGTTTCTCTAAATTGTATCAGTTTTTGATCAACTGAGGAATGTTCTTATTGAATATCCCTTGTTTGTTGCTCAATAAGCTTCAGCTTTCTCCATATAAAATACATTGCATATCCTTGAATCTTTTGACTCCAAATGTTCTGGACTACTTCCTGGTACTCTATTTGTTGCATCACTAATGTTAGTAACCTATAAGGCCTTTTTACTTTAACCTTGAAGCATATATATTGCCTCTACCCCATTACAAGCATTGAACCAATCAGCATTCCCAAAAGCCCAATCTGTGTGGCTGTATATTTTAATTTCTACATCCCTTTTATTGCTCCATGAAAATCTTCTACCTCTTTTTGTGATTTGTCCCACTCCAATATCATCAAGATAGTTTTGAAAATCAATCATTTCTGCTTGATGAACTGGAATTCCATTCACCCTATCATCCACATTTAGCACACTGTTGAAGTCTCCTATTATGAGCCAAGGTCCATTAGTTTGCATGTTCCTCAAGCTTCTCTATAGTGGAATTCTGTGTCGAATAGTGTGTAGGCCATATACAAATATTATGTAACTGGTAAATGATGATTTTTTTCCTTCACTAGACAGTGAACCATCTGGTCAGTGCTCTCCAGAACTGTTACATGGACATTTGCTTCTTTCCACAGTAACCATATTCTACCATTAGGTGCATAGTCATAGTTGTCTTTGAATTGCCAGTCTACACCCATCTTCCTGCAGATATTCTGTGACCTGTGTTTTTTAACTCTAGTCTCCAAACAAGCTATCATATCTACTTTGTTTGTCAGCAAGAACTTCTTTAGTTCTCATTGTTTATAGGACTTGTTCAGTCCTCTAATATTCTAGGACACAATGATCATGGGGGCTTATGATAGTTGGGATTGCCCTCATTAGCTGTTTGGCCTGCTATAGTACTAGAAGATTGCCCCTGATGTCCCTCAGTGGATGGCCTCTCCAATATGGTCAGCGGTGCAAATGTATTCCTTCTAGTTAGTTCTTCATAATTGATCTCTTTATGTTTTATTTTGCCAGCTGCTCCTTGTATTACCAGTTCCTGTTTGCCTCTGTTAGTCACTTGAATCTCCATAACTGATTCTGTGTGATTCTCTTATTGCAGGGTAGTTGTGTTATTGCTTTCCTCTGCTGCTGCTTTAGGTTTCCATTCCATTTTAGTTCTCTTCTTTCTTCCTCTCTTATGCTTCATTGGTTCCTCTTATTGTTGTGTTGCTTGTTGACATTCTCTAGTACCATGCCCAAATTTGTTGCAATCTAAACAGAATTTTGGTTTCCATTCAAATTCAACTCTCTACATCCAGCTTCTATCTGGTATCTCAACACAAACCTCATCAGGCAATGGTTGTGTAATGTCCATTTCAACAAGGATTCGAGCATATGATACCCTTTCACATTATGCTGTAAGTCTATCAATGCAAATAGGTTTGCCTAGTAGGCTAGCAATCCTACCTAGGTTTTCCTCAGCCCAACATTGGATCGGTAGCCCAGGTAAATTGATCTAAATTGGAACAATTCTCATAGATTCATTCTGCATCTAGAAATTTGGGTCCCAATCCTTCAAAATCATAGGTTGGCTATTGAACGTGTAAGGGCCATTTTGCATTATTAGGTTTTTGTCCTCTATAGATTCAAATTTAAAGATGAAATACCCATCATCATACAGCAACACTGTTGGAGTTGTGACTGTATTCCATACACCATAGACAAATTTCAGCATTTCCTTGAATGACGGATTTCCCCCTAGGACATAACCTATCAAAGTTGTTCTCCACCGCTGGGACTGTTGTTCTATCTCCTTTGGGTTTAATTTGGCCTTTTTCACTCCGTCCTTCACTGTCGGAGGGTAAAATTTGAGTTGCATGCCTTGAGTTTGAACTCTTTTACCTTTCACTACTTCAGCCATGGTCTACTTTGCTTGAGATCCAGCTGAGTATGTTAATTTTTGTGCCGCTGTAAGCATACCTATTTCCATTGGTTGCAATTCTTTCTTCTCCACCTCCGGTGGAGCTTGCATGACTGTAGGTGCACTTCCCATACCTGGTAGCCAATGTAACCGTTGTATTGGAGCTAATTTTTGGGGAATTCCATTTTCTGGTGTAATTAGTAGTCATACTATCAATTGGAGGAGGTGATTGTGTAGGGTGGTTATGGTGGTTTTGGTGAGTCATCAATCGGCGTTGTCAGCTTCCTTGCTCAACAATCACTGGTGTTTCTCTCTCTACTTTCTCTCTCTACATCTCCCCTCCCTAAAACGTCAATCCATGTAATATTAGAAGTGTTTTGCTTTAAGATATTAAGAGACGAAACTTAAAGAAAATTGTACAGAAATCATACCCAGGTGCTCACGATTATTTTCAGATGGCTAAAATTTTGAAGATTTAAGGTTGGTAATTTTCAAAATATTAGTCATTTCAAGCTTTTTTTAAAGAAAATATTAATTAAATATTTTTCAAAAGTGTTGTCATTGAGTTTTATAGTTTCTCACAGTATCGATATGTGGTTGCTAATACTATCTATCACTATTGAGCTAAAAGAAGTAACAATATTTTAGTAGCATGTACAATCTCTTTATCATGATAATGACTGAATTTACGTAGAAAGAATTCTCTGAGAACCTAATTCTATCCCTAACGAAAGTCCAAATAATAAAGTATTTGTAGAGTAGTGATCTTTCTGTATCGAGTTAGATAAATGTAATTAACATTTGTAACGACTCGACCGGTCATTTTGAAAATTAATGCCCCGATCCCCTATTAACTGATTTCCCCAAGTCTATTTCTGCTATTGTAATTTGTCGGGATGGTTCATCTTGTGTTTTGGGACACTTAGTCCCCAAATGAGAGTTTAAGCTTTAAAATTTGGACCGTAGTTGGAGCAATATAAAGACGGCTCTGGAATAAAATTCCGTTAATTTATTTAGCTCCTCTGGATGATTTTGGGCTTAGGGATGTGTCAGAATTATGTTTTGGAGGTCCGTAGTTTATTTAGGCTTGAAATGCCGAAAGTTAAATTTTTGGAGTTTTCGGAACGATAGAGAAATTTTGATATCGGGGTTGAAATTTGATTATGAAAGTTGAGATAGGTCCGTTGTGTTGAATATGACTTGTGTGCAAAATTTGGGATCAATCGGACATGGTTTGGTTGGTTTCCGCATCGGTTGTAAAATTCTTGAGATTTCAAATTCATTAGGCTTGGATTGGAGGGTGATTCGTGGTTTTAGCATTGTTTGATGTGATTTGAGGGTTCGACTGAGTCCGTATGATATTTTAGGATTGGTTGTATGTTTGGTTGAGGTCCCAGGAGCCTCAAGTGAGTGTCGGATGTTTAACGGAATTGAATTTGGACTTAGGCAAATTTTCTGATGTGCTGAACCTGTTGGTTTCGCACCTACGGAGTTTGGACCACAGGTGCGGTGCCACAGAAGTGGTTTGGTGACTGCAAATGCGGTCTAAGGCTTGGAGATTAATTATTGCAGATGCGGTTCAAGGACCACAGCAGCGGAACCACATCTACAAGAGGAGGGATGCAGATGCGGAATCTGGAGGCTTAATGAATTTCCGCAGGTGCAGAATTTGAGATGCAGAAACGGGACTATAGGTGTGGTTGTCCCCTCGCAGAAGCGGAAATCGCTAGGCAGAAAAGAGTGAAATCGAGGGTTTGAGTTCATAACTTCTAAAATTTGATTTAGAGCTAGGTAGGAGGCGATTTCTTGAGATATTTTGAAGGAGAACTATTGGGTAACGAATTCTAACTCTAATTTGGTTCTGCTACAATAATCTATTGTTATATTTCCTATCTAATTAAGGAATTTTAGGGTAGAAGTTTGGAAATGGGGGAAATAGTTCCCCAATGGAAAACCTGAGTTTTGAATAAGAATTTGACGTCGGATTGGGATGATTTTTGTACGAGTGAACTCGTGCGTGAATGAGTGTTCATAATCCGTAAAATTTATCCGATTCCGAGATGTGGTCTCGGGGAGTATTTTTGGGAGTTTTTCTTATTTATCGTCGTAGCTTTAAATTCATTAGTTAAATTAGTTGTTTGTAATTTTATTTACGTTACGTAATTGATTTGGTTAGATTTGGGCCACTCGGAGTTGGATACCCGAGGCAATAGCGTGATTTCGGATTGATTTTGAGCTGGTTCGAGGTAAGTGGCATGCCTGACCTTATGAGGGGGAACTCCCCTTAGGATTTTGGTACTTTTATTATATGAATGTTGTGTATGTGAGGTGATGAGTGCGTACACGTGCTAATTGTTGGAAAAAACATTTTTCATTAAATGCTTATGTATGTTTCTCCTTTAATCGAGCAATACTAGTATGTGAAACCTCCTGCTTAGCTTAGGGAAGCATGTCTACTTGCCTTAACTGTCTTATCTGTTTATTTTATTTTACTCGGATAACGTGTAGCATGTTTAGGGTAGGGATTTTACCTATTTCTTTGATGCTAACTTGATTAGAACTGTATACTTCCTGGCTGAGACTGTTGTGCACATTGATTGGTTGCCTATTTACTGTGGGACTAAAGAACGGTATTCCGGGAGATCCCGCTTGCCTGTTTACTTTAGGACTACGGATCGGTATTCTGGGGGGTCACCCTGCACATATATATTTAGGACTACGAGACGTTATCCTGGGAGATCCCCCTATATATTTACGATTTGGACTATGGGGTGGTATCCCGGGAGATCCTCTATTCATTTACGTTTGGGACTCGGGACGTTATCTTGGGAGATCCCCTGTTGCTATCTCTATCTATTGAGTTATTTATTCCTATGATTTCCTCTTTATTGACTGCTAGCATCTTTAATTATACTGTCTCATTTCACATTACTTTACCTTGTTATATATATAACCAGTAGGGCCCTAACCTGATCTCGTCACTACCCGACCGAGGTTAGGCTTGGCACTTACTAGGTACCGCCGTGGTGTACTCATGCCCTTTCCTGCACATATTTTCCATGTGCAGATCCAGGTTCTTCTGCTCAGCCATACTATCCGTGAGGCGAGGCGATTTAGAGACTTCAAGGTATATATGTCGTGTCCGCAGACCTAGAAGTCCCTCTCTATTCTCCCTTTAGTTATAGGCTTTTTCCCTGTATTACCTTTGTATTAGACTTTTGGAGTTAGAAACCTTATGTATTTTACTTTAGCTTGTGATTCATGAGGTTTCGAGTTTTGGGAGTGTGATTATTGGTCGAGAGTGTTATTATTATATATGTCGAGCGGCATTTTAAACACTTTATCTATATTTATCTGTTAGATGGCTAGTTTGTACTTTTAAATTCCTTTTTCGGCAAAATTGTTAGGCTTACCTAGTCGTAAAGACTAGGTGCCATCACGATAGTTCACGGAGGGAGAACTTGGGACGTGACAAGTTGGTATCAGTGCTCTAGATTTATAGAAGTCATGAATCACAAGCCGGTTTATTTAAGTCTCGCGGATCGGTACGGAGACGTATGTACTTATCTTCGAGAGGCTATGTAACTGTTAGGAAAATTCCACTTCATTTGATTTCTTTGTCATACGAGATTTTTGATATCAAAATTCTAAATATCTACCTTCTATTCTCTCACAGATAGTGAGGACACGTGCTACCTGAGATGACCAGGCACCCGTGCCTCTACTAGAGCCGTCAGAGGTCGGGGCCGGGGTAGAGGCCGAGGACGCGCACGTGGTACAACTAGAGCACCAGTACGAGCTACTACAGAGGAGCCACCAGCAGCTCCAATCGGAGCCCAGGCGCCTGATACGCCTACTGCTGCTACTACTCCAACTCTCCAGGAGGCCCTTGCACAGTTCATAAGCATGTACACCACTCTAGCTCCGGCAGGGTTGATTTCCCTTGCTGTAGCCACATCTCAGGCTGGGGAAGAGCACAGACTCCCGCCGTCCGCACCCTAGAGCGGCGGGTTCAGGTTAATCAGATCCTAGAGGTTATACTAGTACAGCATGTAGCCCAGTTCAGCCCGAGGATAGGGCAGCAGCTTCGAAGGATGAGCAACGGAGGCTTAAGAGGTTCAAGAGGTACAAGCCTCCTAAATTCAGTGTTCTAGCATCAGAGGATGCTCAGGGATTTGTGGAGGAGTGCCACCATATCCTCCGCACTATGGGTATATCAGGATCAAGTAGGGTTTCTTTCACTGCCTTCCAGCTTTGAGGAACAGCCTATCAGTGGTGGCGTACTTTTGAGTTGGACAGTCCAGTTGAGGCCTCCTCCCTTATGTGGACCCAGTTTTTAGATATGTTCTTGAGGGAGTATATTCCTTAGAGCCTTAGGGACGCATGGCATATGGAGTTTGAGCATTTATGCCATTGTACTATGACTGTTTTGGAGTTTGATGTCTGTTTCACTAACTTGGCTAGGCATGCACCGGCCGTGGTTTCTGTAGTTTGTGAGAGATTTTGCTGCTTTATTGAGGGGCTCATTCCCATAATCAGGTCTAGCATGGCCTGGGAGTTGGAGATGGATATCGCTTATCAGTAGGTGGTGAGCATTTCTAGGAGAGTAGAGGGCATGCTTGCTCGGAATAGGTAGGAGAGAGCGGCCAAGAGGTCTCGAGAGTCAGGCCATTATTCTGATGCCTGTGCCCCAACTGCAGTTCGTCATAGTAGGGGATATGTGAGTAGCCCCATTCATTCAGCTCTTCCAGCAGCCAGTGGTATTCCAGCTCCGCCTAGACCTTAGGAGCCTTATTATGCACCTCTACTATCTAGTTCGCCTCCTGCATGGGGTGCTTTCAGTGGTAAGTCCAGCAAACCCGGCCTGAGCCAGTCACAGCCACCATGCCCTCCCAGTAGCTTGTTTTGAGTGTGGCAACACACGCCATGTGGTGAGGGATTGCTCTAGACTTAAGAGGGGTGCACCTCCACAGACTTCTCAGCCACAGTGTTGTCCACAGAGTTCCCAAACTATGATCACAGCACCAGTTACTACCCCATCTGCTCAGCTAGCCAGAGGTGGAGGTCAAGAAGGTAGAGGTCGCCCTATAGAGGGAGGCCAGGCTAGATATGTCACGACCCCAGTTCTCCCTCCGTGAACCATCGTGACGGCACCTAGTCTCTATGACTAGGTAAGCCTAAATTGCGGACGAAAAACCAAAATTTACGGAAGTAAAACAATTTAAAAACAAGAATAAAGTAATAATAGTGTTTAAATGTGCCACTCGGCATACACCATGTTTAACTCTCAATACCAATACATAAATCCAATACCCGAAAACCCACGAATCATAAGCTAAGATCAATACTACATAGGTCTAACTTCGGAATGTCTAACAAGAACAGAAAAAAATACAGAAGGGATAAATACTAAAAGCAGGAATAGAAAGGGACTTCTCGGTCTGCGGATGCAGCAGATGTACCTCGAAGTCTCTAGAGCGGTCGCCTCCTCAAGGATGATAGGCCTGAGTAGCAGTACCTAGATCTGCACATGAAAAACATGCGCAGAAGAGGCATGAGTACTCCACAGCGGTTCTCAGTAAGTGCCAAGCCTAAACTCAGTTGGGTAGTGACGAGGAAGGTCAGGGCCCTACTGATATTAAATAAATATAAAGATGACAGGATAAGATAAGCAGTACAATTGAGAATCTACAGTAAGAATCTACAAAGGATAATAAGAGTACAATAACGGGAACAGAGATGAAGGCAAACCACAAGAAAGTACCACTTATAACAAGGATGATAATCGGGGATCTCTTGGTATCCTGAGGATCTCTTGGTATCCTCAATATATGCTAGGGATCTCTTGGTATCCATCAATATATGCTAGGGATCTCTTGGTATCCTCAATATATGCTAGGGATCTCTCGGTATCCCGAGGATCTCTTGGTATCCTCAATATATGCTAGGGATCTCTTGGTATCCTCAATATACGTGTCAAGGATCTCTAGGTATCCCGCACCTCAATTCAGATCATAAATACGTACAGGGGATCTCAAAGGATGCCGTCCCGTAGTTCCAAAGTAAAAACACACAGCAGCAACACAAGAATACCCAATGAAGCTAAATTTCGTACCAAGTAAATAGTTAATTCTAGCCTAACATGCTTCACGTAATGCAATTAAGGCAGCTTAAGCAAATAGGCAATTAAATCAACTAAACATGCTTTTCTAAACTAGCAACAGGCTAAATTCACAAGTAGAATAAAACAGGAAAAAAGACTCAATTGAAATACTTAAGGAAAATCCGGATTTTCAACAATTAGCTCAAGTATGTGCTCGTCACCTCACGTACAAGGCATTTCAATTATCAAATATATCATATCCTAAGGGGAAGGTCCCCCACACAAGGTTAGACAAACCACTTACCTCGAACAAGCTCAAAATCAACCCGACACCACGTCTTTGCCACGAGTACACGACTCCAAATGGCCCAAATCTAATTCAATTCAATTGCATAATGTAAATACCACTTCAAGTAACTGATTCTACAATTAAATTCCAAGCTAATACACCAAATTATGTAAAATAACCAAAATGCCCCTCGGGCCCATGTCTCGGAAGTGGGTAAAATTTATATTTTCAGAATCCTCACACTCTCACGAGTTCATGCATACCAAAATTACCAAAATCGGACCTCAAATGGTCCCTCAAATCATTACTCAAAGGTCTCCAATACTAATCCCTAGTTTTCCCAAATTTTCACCCTTAATTTCCATGATTTCTAGCTCTAATCCGTGAAATAATAGCATAGGAACGAGTTTTAGGTCCAAATTCCTTACCTCAATGAAGTTCCTTTGAAATCCCTCTTTCAAATGGTCCCAAAAGCTCTCAAGCTTGATAAAAGTGGTAAAATAAACCCCAAAGTCGCAGATCCCTTTTTAAAATAATTTGCCCAGCAGTTTACGCATCTGCGTCCTTGGGACCACTTCTGCGGTCCCGCATGTGCGGAACATGGGGTCGCATCTGCGACTTACACTTAAAGTCCAATTTCCGCACCTGCGATTTCCCGTCCGCAGGTGCGGTATCGCTTCTACGGTTAACTACCCGCATCTACGGAACTTGCCGCTTCTCCACAACTCCGCTCCTGCGATCGCTGAGCCGTATCTGCGGCATCGCACCTGCAGAACCAAAACCGCAGGTGCGGTTATGACAGCACCAACAGCTGAAGCTGCAACTTAAACTCCAAAATTTCCTTCGTCAACCATCTGAATTTATCCCGAGGCCTTCGGGACCTCAACCAAAGGTACCAACAAGTCACAAACCACTATCCAAACTTATACCAATCCTTAAAACACATAATTGAAACTTCGAATTAACCATGGATTTAAGCCTAAGAACTCCAAAATTCTCAAAATACGCTTTCGATCTAAAAGTCTATCAAACCTCGTCTGAATGACCTGAAATTTTGCACACACCTCACATTCAACACTACGAAACTACTCCAACTTCTGGAATTCCATTCCGACCATCGGATCAAAATCTCACTGTCGGACCGGAACTTCAAAAATTTAACTTTTGGCATTTCAAGCCTAATTTAGCTATGGACCTCCAAAATACAATCAGAACACGCCCCTAAGCCCGAAATCACCTAACGGAGCAAACGGAACCATCGAATTTCCATTCCTAGGCCGTCTTCACACTGTTCCGGCTACGGTCAACTTTCTAACACTTAAGCTCTCATTTAGGGACTAAGTGTCCCAAAACTCTCTGAAACTCGACACCGAACATCCCGGCAAATCAAAATAGCAGAATTAAACTTGGGGAAAGCAGTTAATAGGGGATCGATGCGTTAATTCTTAAGATGACCGGCCGGGTCATCACAATATATTCTTGCATGTACTGAGGTTGTTACTTCTGATTCTGTCATCACAAGTATTTTTCCGGTCTGTCATAGAGATGCATCAGTTCTGTTCGATCCAGGATCCACTTATTCTTATGTGTCCTCTTATTTTGTCCTGCATTTGGGCGTATCTCGGGATCTTTGAGTTCCCCTATTTGTGTTTCTATTCTTGTGGGAGATTCTCTTGTTGTGGACCTCGTTTATTGGTCGTGTTTGATTTCTCTTAGTGGTTTTGAGACTAGAGCCGAATTATTATTACTCAGCATGGAAGATTTCGATGTTATCTTGGGCATGGATTGGTTGTCCCCCCATTATGCTATTCTTGATTGTCACACCAAAATCGTGACGCTGGCTATGCTAGGTGTACCGCGAGTAGAGTGGAGGGGTACTTTAGATCATACTCCCAGTAGAGTTATTTCATTTCTTAAGGCTCATCGAATGGTTGAGAAGGGGTGTGACGCGTATCTATCCTATGTGAGAGATGTCAGTATTGATACCCCTACAGTTGATTCAATCCTAGTAGTGAGGGATTTTCCTGATGTGTTTCCAGCTGATCTTCCGGGTATGCCACCCGACAGAGATATTGATTTCAGTATTGATTTGTTGTCGGGTACTCAGCCCATTTCTATTCCTCCTTATCGTATGGCTCCTCCTGAGTTGAAGGAGTTGAAGGAGCAGTTGTAGGAGTTGCTTGATAAGGGCTTTATTCGGCCCAGTGTGTCACCTTGGGGAGCCCCTGTCTTGTTTGTAAAGAAAAGGATGGTTCTATGCGTATGTGCATCGATTATCGCCAGTTGAACAAAGTTACGGTGAAGACCCGGTATCCTTTGCCTCGTATTGATGACCTGTTTGATCAGTTGCAGGGTGCTCGAGTATTTTCTAAGTGTTACATCCCGTACTTTAATATTAGGATAAATCATAGTAATCCATATGAGCTTGAAGAAATTAAGACCATTCATGAGATTATAGAAGATTTGTGACTATGTTATTGTAAGACCCTGTAAGTTTAACAACATGTTATTCCATGCTTTCTCAGTTTTTTCTCCTTTGTTCTAGGGTTGGCAATGAAGAATTGTGAATACAGTGTAGTCCTTTGAAATAAATAGAGTATTTAATTAAGAAACCTAGGATAAAGGATTGTTATTTTCCATTAGGATCTAATTCGGTTTTGAATTTTTTTTCTTAATCTGATTAAGGAATGTGTGAAAGAGGATTAGAGGTAAAATTGGAATCTAATAAGATCTGGTGTTGAAAAGTATTACAAATCTAATGAAGGAAAAGAAAATAAAATAAAATAAAAAAATAGCAATTTGCACAAAATCCACATAGGTAACTTTTTTTTATTATTTTACTTGGTCTTTGGTGTGGCTTGGTTAACTTTTGTTCACGCTTTATATGCAAGTATGCTTGCATCGTTGGTTTGAAAAAAAAAAAAAAAGAATCATTATTTAAGATACATATTGGCTACTGTTTTTCAGATTTTTAATGAAAATACAAAAATATGATCCAAGTAACGATACGTAAACATAATTATATTCCATAAGTAGTTTTACTCTTAGTAATTAAGGATGTCTATGTTATTCATTCCCGTAAAGTGATATTTAAGCATGTCTAAGTTTGTATCTAGTTCCATATTGAGGTATTTAATATGATATTTTGAGTGGAACACTTTTTGCAAAAATAGTTTGAAAAAAATATATGATATTATATAGTTATTAATATTACTAATTTCAAATATATTTTAAATTATACACGTAATATAGGAAATTTTATGATATTTTCTTTATTATAAAGATAAAAATTATTTTCTCACAAGAAAAGAAGGTTATATTTTACTATTTTAAGAATTAAGCGGACAAAATTTTACTCTTTATATGAGTATAGAAAAATTAGAAGTTGAGAAAATATATTTATTTATTTTATATGGTACCATATAACCATGATAGTAGTATGTATAAGGTGTATTAAAAGTAAATAGAATTTTAATTAATTTGAGATCATTCTTAATTATTAATTAAGGTTGTCACGTGGCAGCAAGGCCATAACAAAATTGTGACTCTTACAATTGAGTGATAGGTGACATATTTATTTATCATGTGGCAAGATTTGGGGTGATTCATGTTTCACCTGTCAGTCACTACTAAATGAGTAAATGGATTGATCAGTTGGAGGATATGAAAAAAATTGTCTTTCGTTCAGCTTAAAGTTGTCAAACATGAACCAAGACAAATTATATTTCAAATAATCTTTTTTTCCTTTCTCGGTATTTGTCTTTGCATCTAACTTTTTGTGAATGCAATTGTTCTGACTTAGAATTCAGTTGTGCATATTATATAAGCATTGTCCCATTACCTATTATTTATATTTTGCCATTATAAAGATGAAAGAAAACATGTTAGTGACTTGGTTAAGTACAATATGTTGGCAAATAATTTTGAGCCATCTAAGCTGGGTAGCTATGGAATCGAATTCACCACTGTGATTCTGAGGGCGTGATTCCTCAAGTATAGATTAATTGAAATTCTTCACAGGCTGTCCTAGTTTTGAGAGTGTTACAAATTTTTGTTGAACAAAATTCATGAATTGACAAGAAAGAAGGCTGATTTGAGGTTAAAGTTCAGTCACTTAAATTTCAACTTAGGTATGTTAAGGTTATCTCTTTTTTTTTCGGCATGATCCATACGACACAAAGGAAACGAGCAAATTTATAATTTTCATATATGACTTTATTCATAGAAATATTAGAGATGCTTATGTTCTTGATTCCTCATGTATCATATTATTCTATCATCTGTTCATGGGTCTCAGAAAAGTTTATTTCATGATATTATTCAAAGGCATAATAGTCATATGACATTTTGAAAGATTTTATTAACGTACTTCTCATGCATTGCATTCGTTCACATGTGCATTTACCCATGCCTCATATGGCGTTATATACGTGTATATATGTATATGGGATATGAAAAAAGGTAATGGTGTTATATACGCACCACCACCTGATCAACTGGTATATGATGAAGATGTTGCCCACAGTGGCTGAAATATGACTCAGACGGCGTTATATACGCGTATATATGTATATATATGTATATGGGATATGGGAAAAGGTTACGGCGTTATATACGCACCACCACCTGATCAACTGGTATACGTTGATGATTTGCCCACAGTGGCCGAAATGATACGATGGGATGCCCTCAGAGGCTTGATGATGTTATGTACGTACAGACCTATGCATTACATGACATTCATACGAATATGCATGACATTATAAATATTTCATGATTTACAGAGCTATCCAGACTTACAGATTGAGTCTTTTACTCCATGTTTCTTTCATGTCCTTAATTAATGTTGAATTATGATTATGTTTGAGTTCTACCTTACATACTCAGTACATTATTCGTACGGACGTCCTTTTTGTTGGGATGCTGCATTCATACTTGCAGGTATAGATAATCAATTTGACGAGCCCTCATAGTTGACGAGATTGGCATTCAACAAAGGATCGGTAAGACTCTACCTCATTTGGAGTGCAGCCGAGTCTATGAGTCATTGTGTCATAGTTTTTCTACAGACATATGGGTAGGTCGGTATCCCGTCCCATTTGATGTCTAATAATCTTAGAGGCTTTTTTAGACAGGGGTTCAGTTTGTACAGTATGTCAGAGGTCTTGACGACCCATATGTATTCATGTTTTAAGTAAGATGGTTCAGTGATACAGTATTTTCCACTTATAATTGTACATTATGAATTATGGCCATGTGGGCCCATGATAGTTACAAAATGAATGGATGAGTTACAGAGTGGTTCGCTCGGGCCACTACGGCACCGGGTGCCAGCACGCCTCTCAGGTTTGGGGCGTGACAAAGTGGTATCAGAGCGGGTTGTATCCTAGGGAGTCTACAAAGCGTGCCTAGTAGAGTCTCACTTATGGGTGTGTTGCGCGCCATGTTTATAATTGAGAGGATATAGAGAATTTAGTAAATATTACCCTTGTTTTATTTCCAGATCGTGCCATAGAGCTGAGTCGTAAGAAGTTGGTATGAAGCTTTCGTCAGATTTTGTATGCACCAGAGGTGCAGGTATCACAGTAGAGCTTTAAGGCGTAATGTGGAAGGGAGGTTATGAAAGAAACAGAAGATATGATGCGAGATTGAAAAATAAGTAAGGTAAGGGTGAAGAAGAAAAAGTTGTGAATGGTCGAAACTTCAGATATAGTTTTGGGATTTTAGTTTAATTTACAGAGGAGACCCTAATAAAAATTTTGTAAATCTCTAAGAGTTAACATTCGAGGACGAATATTCTAAAAGGGGGAAAGATGTTACATCTCATACTTTAATATTAGGATAAATCGTAGTAATTCATATGAGCTTGAAGAAATTAAGACCATTCATGAGATTATAGAGGATTTGTGACTATGTTATTGTAAGACCCTATAAGTTTAACAACATGTTATTCCATGCTTTCTCAGTTTTTTCTCCTTTGTTCTAGAGTTGGCAATGAAGAATTGTGAATACAGCGTAGTTCTTTGAAATCTATAGAGTATTTAATTAAGAAACATAGGATAAAGGATTGTTATATTCTATTAGGATCTAATTCGGTTTTGATTTCTTTTTCTTAATCTGATTAAGGAATGTGTGAAAGAGGATTAGAGGAAAAATTGGAATCTAATAAGATCTGGTGTTGAAAAGTATTACAAATCTAATTAAGGAAAAGAAAAGAAAATGAAATAAAAAAATAGCAATTTGCACAAAGTCCACATAAGTAACTTTTTTTATTCTTTTAGTTGGTCTTTGGTGTGGCTTTGTTAACTTTTGTTCACGCTTTATGTGCAACTATTTTCATGGGCGGCTTTCCAGCCATGACCCATGACCCCTTGGGCGCACCCTGTGGCGTCCTAGCAAGACTCCCAATGCCTAGCTCCACAGACAACCACGTAGTCTTGGCCACGCCAAGTGACAAGCGCTCATGTGCCTCTATCGCCCCACCGATATCCCTCACCAGTGCCGTGCGCGCAGACCCTGATGCCAAAGACTATGCTGCTGACAACGGACCTGTTTCTACCTTGTAGAAAACTAAGTCCTTTTCATTGTAAATATAAAGTAGTTTTATTCCATGTACTTACATTATGTTTCTCTAGCTTAATCGAGTCTAGTCTTGTAGCTTTGGTTTATTTTTTTTAAGCATTATAAGGGGGATCAAACATTCAAAACTTTCTAGCAAGCAAACAATTCTCTGTACTGGTGTCTCTCCCCCTCGACACCGCGTTACCTTTCTGTAATAGTTTTCATTAATGCAATCAAGCTTTCTTTCATTCTCAATTCTCATTTTTGTTCTCTCAATTGATCTTGACATTGGTTTTCCCTTACGGCACTGATAATCTCGTCTAGCATACGGAGGGGACCTCAGTTGGCGGACAGTAACTGCACAGACATCAGTTGCTTAGCCTTACGTCTCCCTTCCAAGGAATCTCAGGAAAGCGCCGCATAACAGTTGGTATCAGTGCCTAGGCTTGACATCGGACGAGGGAATGCATTGTCATTACTACCATTTCTGACCATGGTGAATCATGGGGACCGCATTGCGTCCCTTGAACAGATGGTTGATGGATTATGCCCATCGTGTATGCGGTGCCTGAACTAAGAACCAGCCTAGTATAAAGGTTGGACGGCCTGGACCGCAGGGTGCTCCAGGCCGAAGTTGACATAGAAAACATCAATCGCGACTCCGATGGGGACCAACAAACGGCAGCCACAGAGGCAGCCAAAATATTTGGCAAATTTGAGGGACTCCAACAGGAGCGTTCCGAGGATTTAGCTTACAGGGAACAAGAGGCCGACACGGTGACAGCCACATTGACGATTTGACAGACAAGCTAAATGTTGTCAATGCTGCTTTACAGGGCCTGCTTCGAGGAGATGGAAACCAAATCGGGGGCGCTGTGAACCCCGCTTCTGCGACACAAAAACTAAAAATTCCTGAGTCAAAGCCATACAGTAGAGCTAGGAATGCCAAGGAAGTGGAGAACTTCATCTTTGATGTCGAACAATATTTCGATGATGTTGGGGGCCTAGAAGAAGCTAAGAAGGTAGCAACTGCTGCCATGTATCTTCAGGGTGATGCTAAACTCTGGTGGTGGGTGAAATACGAAGCCATCAAGGCCGGTGAAGATGCTCTCGAAACATGGGCAGAACTGAAGGCAGCCATCCGCCTACAGTTCTTCCCCGAAAATGTTGAATACAATTCAAGGAGAAAGCTACGGGAGCTCCGCCAGACCAAATCTGTGCGGGACTACGTGCGGGAATTCTCCGCGCTCATGCTAAGCATACGCGACATGGGGGACAAAGACAAGCTCTTCACTTTCCTAGAAGGGCTGAAACCTTATGCCCGTATGGAACTGCAAAGGCAAAGGGTAGATACCCTGCCCAAGGTGATCCAAGTAGTTGAATGCCTTGGGGACTATCAAGTGGAAGATCGAAAGGATAAGCCTCAGCCGCCTGCCTGAGCGGGATTCAAAGGGGGCCAACCTAGCAATGGTGGCCCTAGCAGAAGCGGGGAGATCAGAGTGCAACAAAATCTAAGGCTCCCTCTTTAGGCAACAATAGTGCTGCATCAAACAACAATGACCAGGGGAGAAAGCCTCCCTTAGGATGTCGTCATTACGGCGGACCACATTAGAATAATGAGTGTCCACATGCACAGCTGAACGCCCATCAAGCCTTTGATGATGGGACAGACGATGCAGACCAGACTGAACCTGTAGGTACATTCAATGCAATTGTTGGCTCTATTTCTGAGGCCTTAGTGGGTACCAGTGCTGGTATCCGTAAGAAGAAGGACCCCTGCCCAAACACCAAGAAAGGGAAAAAGAAGGCGGGTGAGAGGACTCCTCCTAAACAAGAGAGGACCTTAATGTTCGTTGAGATAAAGGTAAATGGCAAGCCCATTCGGGCGATGATAGATATGGGTGCTACACACAACTACTTAGCCTCGACTTAGGTGGAGCGCCTTGGTCTAGTTGTAGGAAAGGGCAGAGGTAGTGTCAAGTCTATCAACTCACCTCATCAGCCAGTGGGTGGGATAGCCAAAGAGGTACCAGTGAAGCTTGGCCCTTACGAAGGAAAATTCAACTTGCGCGTGGTGATCATAAATGACTTCAAGTTGATAGTTGGATTGGAATTCCTGAGGCAAACCAACACCATGCTTGTACCGTATGTTGACATGTTACTGATGATGGGAGCAAATGGGACCAAGCCCTGCATTATCCCGTGCATGCCCATGAAGATGGCCGTTGAAAATATCTCAGCCTTGTAGTTGAAGAAGGGGGTCAAAAGACATGAACCTACGTTCCTAGCAACCCTTTGCATTGAAGATGTAGAACGCTCCTCGGGTCCCATTCTTGAGCCTGTGAAGGAGCCACTACTGGATTTTGAAGATGTCATGCCACAATACATGCCAAAGCCACTACCGCCTAGGCACACTGTGGACCATGAAATTGATCTGGTGCTGGGTGCAAAGCCACCCGCTCAGGCACTTTACAAAATGTCACAACCCGAACTCACCGAGCTTCGGAGACAATTGACGGAAATGCTAGACACAGGGATTATCGTGCCCTCCAAATCCCCATACGGGTCCCCTGTTCTATTCTAAAAGAAATATGATGGCAGCCTGCGACTTTGTGTGGACTATCGGGCTCTAAACAATATCACTGTGAAGAACAAATACCCTATTCTGCTAATGGCAGACTTGTTCGATAGACTGGGTGGTGCGACGGTGTTCAACAAGATAGACCCGAAGATAGGTTATTGGCAAGTTCGGATTGTAGAGGGTGATGAACACAAAACGACCTATGTGATAAGATATGGGTCGTACGACTTCCTGGTTATGTCGTTCGGCTTGACCAATGCCCCAACTACGTTTTGCACCTTGATGAACCAAGTCTTCTGAGAGTACATTGACGAATTCGTGGTGGTCTACTTTGTTGACATTGTGGTATATAACCAAACATTGGAGGAACATCTGGTGCACTTGTGGAAGGTCCTAGCTCGATTGCGGGAGCATGAACTATAAGCGAAGCTATCTAAGTGCTCATTTGCTCAAAAGCAAATTGACTTCCTCGGACATGTCATCGAGGAAGGGCAGATCAAGATGGACTAATAGAAGATTTAGGCAATCACAGATTGGTTGCCGCCTAAGGATATCCACGCCTTGAGGACGTTCCTTGGTCTATGCAATTTCTATCGGCGATTTGTGAAAAACTACTGCCTCATTGTAGTACCATTGACAGAACTCCTCAAGAAGGTCATGCCTTGGGATTGGGGAACTAGGCGAGTGGAGGCCTTCAACGCATTGAAAGCGGCTATGTCTAGTAGCCCTATCTTGGCCCTCCCTGATCTGGCCAAGCCATTCGAGGTACAAACAGATGCATCCGATTATGCCCCCGGCAGAGTCTTTCTACAAGAAGGGCATCCTGTAGAGTACGAGAGTCGGAAGTTAAAGGATGCAGAGCAGTGCTATGCCTCCCAGGAGAAAGAATTATTGGTTGTCGTCCACTACTTGCGCCTTTGGAGGCACTATCTGTTGGGGACCCCGTTCGTGGTCAAGACAGACAACACAGCTGTTAGCCATTTCATTACCTAGCCGAAGTTGAATGGTCGATAGGCCAGGTGGCAGGAACTCCAAGCAGAATTCCACTTCAACCTGGAGTACCAAAGTGGGAAGACCAATCATGTTGCTGATGCACTCAGTTGGAGAGCTGATCTAGCATCGGTGTGCCTACTCGCCACCGTAAAAGGGGAGCGAAGTAGCCACCTCAATCAAGGACCAGATACAGGATCTACTCATCAAGGATCCTGCTGCATAGTATTTGGTTGATTTGGTACGATAGGGCAAGACTCGCTAGTTCTACATGGAAGATGGTTTCCTGAAAGTGAAAGGGAACTAACTTTATGTTCCTAAAGGAGGAGATCTGCGAAGGACTCTTCTGGCGGAATGTCATGATACTCTGTGGGCCGGCCATCCCAGTGAGGAACGCACTATGGTATTACTTCGCCGTGCATATTATTGGCCTCAAATGGCTGATGACATCGCTCAGTATGTGAAGACTTGTCTAGTATGCCAGAAGGACAAGTCGGACCACTTGACACAAGCGGGACTCTTGGAACCACTAGCTGTCCCAAAGAGACATTGCGAAAGCATTTCCTTGGATTTCGTCACCGAATTGCCCAAGGTCGGAGACCTCACAACTACTTTGGTTCTGGTAGATCGGTTTTCCAAGTATGCTAACTTTATTGCTGCCGCAAAATATATATCAGCAGAAGATACAACTCGACTCTTCTTCTCTCATGTGGTCAAATATTGGGGCCTGCCCAAAGACATTGTTAGTGATCGCGACTCACGCTTCACTAGCAACTTTTGGACCTAACTCTTTAAGTGCCTTGGGTCAAAGCTGAGTCACAGCTCAAGTTTTCATCCGCAATCTGATGGCCAGACGGAGCGGTTCAATGGTATATTGGAGAAATATCTCCGCCACTTTGTAACCGGGTCGCAGAAGAATTGGGTGAAGCTTCTGGATGCTGCTCAAATGTGTTTTAATTCACAAAAGAGCTTTAGTACAAACAAAAATGCTTTTTAAATTATTACCGAACAACAACCTCTACTCTCACACACAGTCAATGCACCAAATATGTCTAAATCTCCTCGAGCTGCTAGCTTCTCAAAAGAGTGGAAGCGTAATTTGGAGATAGTACGGAGCTATCTTGTCAAGGCTCAAAAGCGGATGAAGAGGCATGCTGATCAGAATCGTCGCTTTGTTGAATACCAAGTAAGAGACAAAGTGATGGTCAAAATTCCAAAGAGGTACTTATTTACGGGGGTCCATGACCCTCGCCTATTGCAAAAATACATTTGACCCTTGTCCATTGAAAGGCGCATTGGAAAGTTGCATACCGGGTAGATACCCCAGCTTGGTGGAAAATTCATCCTGTCTTCCATGTTAGCCTCCTGAAACCTTTTAGGGAAGACACGGAGGATCCTTCACAGAACCAGCTCACAATACCCAGTATTCGAGGTCCCAATTCAACCGGAAAAAGGCGTGTTGAAGCTATCCTTGATGATAGAGTGATTCATGTCTCAAGGAAAGATCACCAAGAGTTCTTGGTGAAATGGCAGGGCTGTGATGCAGAGGAGAACACTTGGGAGAGGGGAACAAACCTCAAAGCCTACAAGAGCCTAATTGAAGATTATCTTGCAAGTAAGGCACCGAGGACGTCGCCAACTCAGGTAGGGGAGAATTTCATGGGCAGCTTTCCAGCCATGACCCATGACTCCCTGGGCGCACCCCGTGGTGTCCTAGCAAGCCTCCCAATGCCTAGCGCCACGGACGGCCCCGTGGTCTTGGCCGCGCCAAGTGACAAGCGCGTATGTGCCTCTGTTGCCCCACCGATATCCCTCGCCAGCGCCCAGCTGCAGGCAAATGCCAACAGCGCCGCGCGCGCAGACCCTGATGCCAAAACTATGTTGTTGACAACGGACATGTTGCTGCCTTGTAGAAAACTAAGTCCTTTTCATTGTAAATATAGGGTAGTTTTATTCCAAGTACTTCCATTATGTTTCTCAAGCTTAATCAAGTCTAGTCTTGTAGATTTGGTTTATTTTATTTAAGCATCATTAGGGAGTCAAGCACTCAAAACTTTCTAGCAAGCAAACAATTCTCTGTACTGGTGTCTCTCCCCCTCGACACCGCGTTACCTTTCTGTAATAACTTTCATTAATGCAATCAAGCTTTCTTTCATTCTCAATTCTCATTTATGTTCTCTCAATTGCTCTTGACATTGATTTTCCCGTACGGCACTGACAATCTCGTCTAGCGTACGGAGGGGACCTCAGTTGGCGGACAGTAACTGCACAGACATCAGTTGCTTAGCCTTACGTCGCCCTTCCAAGGAATCTCAAGAAGGCGCCGCGTAATAGTATGCTTGCATCGTTGGTTTGAAAAATAAAGAATCATTGTTTAAGATACATATTGGCTACTGTATTTCAGATTTCTAATGACAACACAAAAATATGTTCCAAGTAACGATACGTAAACGTAATGATATTCCATAAGTGATTTTACTCTTAGCAATTAAGGATGTGTATGTTATTCATTCCCGTAAAGTGATATTTAAGCATGTCTAAGTATGTATCTAGTTCCATATTGAGGTATTTGATATGATATTTTGAGTGGAACACTTTTTACAAAAATAGTTTGAAAAAAATATATGATATTATATAGTTATTAATATTACTAATTTCAAATATATTTTAAATTATACACGTAATATAGGAAATTTTATGATATTTTCTTTATTATAAAGATAAAAATTATTTTCTCACAAGAAAAGAAGGTTATATTTTACTATTTTAAGAATTAAGCGGACAAAATTTTACTCTTTATATGAGTATAGAAAAATTAGAAGTTAAGAAAATATATTTATTTATTTTATATGGTACCATATAACCATGATAGTAGTATGTATAAGGTGTATTAAAAGTAAATAGAATTTTAATTAATTTGAAACCATTCTTAAATATTAATTAGTGGTTAATTAAGATTTTTTGGATAAAGACCAAAATGTCACGTGGCAGCAAGGCCATAACCAAATTGTGACTCTTACAATTGAGTGATAGGTGACATATTTATTTATCATGTGGCAAGATTTGGGGAGATCCATGTATCACCTGTCAGTCACTACTAAATGAGTAAATGGATTGAATCAGTTGGAGGATATGAAGAAAATTGCCTTTCGTTCAGCTTAAAGTTGTCAAACATGAACCAAGACAAATTATATTTCAAATAATCTTTTTTTTCCTTTCTCGGTATTTGTCTTTGCATCTAACTTTTTGTGAATGCAATTGTTCTGACTTAGAATTCAGTTGTGCATATTATATAGGCATTGTCCCATTACCTATTATTTATATTTTGCCATTATAAAGATGAAAGAAAACATGTTAGTGACTTGGTTAAGTACAATATGTTGGCAAAAATTTTGAGTCATCTAAGCTGGGTAGCTATGGAATCAAATTCACCACTGTGATTCTGAGGGCGTGATTCCTCAAGTATAGATTAGTTGGGATTCTTCACAGGCTGTCCTAGTTTTGAGAGTGTTACAAACTTTTGTTGAACAAAATTCATGAATTGACAGGAAAGAAGGCTGATTTGAGGTTAAAGTTCAGTCACTTAAGTTTCAACTCAGGTATGTTAAGGCTATCCCTTCTTTCTTTTTGGCATGATCCATACGACACAAAGGAAACGAGCAAATTTACAATTTTCATACATGACTTTATTCATAGAAATATTAGAGATGCTTATGTTCTTGATTCCCCATGTATCATATTATTCTATAATCTGTTCATGGGTCTCAGAAAATACGTAAGTTGAAAAAGGTTTATTTCATGATATTGTTTAAAGGCAGAATGGTCATATGACATTCTAGATTTTATTAACATACGTCTCATCCATTACATTCGTTTACATGTACATTTACCCATGCCTCATACGGCATTATATACGTGTATATATGTATATGTGATATGGAAAAAGGTTACGGTGTTATATACGCACCACCACCTGATCAACTGGTATACGATGATGGTATTGCCCACAGTGGCTGAAATATGACTCAGACGGTGTTATATACCCGTATATATATATATATATATATATATATATATATATATATATATATATATGTATATGGGAAAAGGTTACGGCGTTATATACGCACCACTGCCTGATCAGCTGGTATACGTTGATGATTTGGCTATAGTGGCCGAGATGATACGATGGGATGCCATCAGAGGCTTGATGATGTTATGTACGTACAGACCTATGCATTACATGACATTCATACGCATATGCATGACATTATAAAAATTTCATGATTTACAGAGCTATCCAGACTTACAAGTTGAGTCCTTTACTCCATGTTTCTTCCATGTCCTTAATTAATGTTGAATTATGGTTATGTTTCAATTCTACCTTACATACTCAGTACATTATTCGCACTGGCATCCTTTTTATTGGGGACGCTGCATTCATGCCTGCAGGTATAGATAATCAATTTGATGAGCCCTCATAGTTGACAAGATTGGCATTCAATGAAGGATCGGTAAGACTCCACCTCATTCGGAGTGCAGCCGAGTCTATGAGTCATCGTGTCATAGTTTTTCTACAGACTTATGGGTAGGTCGGTACCCTATCCCATTTGATGTCTAATAATCTTAGAGGCTTTGTAGACAGAGGTTCAGTTTGTACGGTATGTCAGAGGCCTTGATGGCCCATATGTATTCATGTTTTAAGTAAGATGGTTCAGTGATACAGCGTTTTCCACTTACAATTGTACATTATGAATTGTGGCCATATGGGCCCATGATAGTTACAAAAGGAATGAATGAGTTACATAGTGGTTCACTCGCGCCACTACGGCACCGGATGGCAGCCACGCCTCCCAGGTTTGGGGTGTGACAAAATGGTATCAGAGCGGGTCGCGTCCTAGGGAGTCTACAAAGACGTGACTTGTAGAGTCTCACTTATGGGTGTGTTGCACGCCACATTTATAATTGAGAGGCTGTAGAGCATTTAGAAAATGTTACCCTTCTTTTATTTTCAGATCGTGTCATAGAGCTGAGTCGTAAGAAGTCAGTATGAAGCTTTGGTCAGATTTTGTATACACTAGAGGTGCAGGTATCACAGTAAAGCTTTATGGCGTAATGTGGAAGGGAGGTTATGAAAGAAACAGAAGATATGATGCGATATTGAAAAATAAGTAAGGTAAGGGTGAAGAAGATATGACATACTCAAGTACAAAAAGTTGTGAATGGTCGAGACTTCAGATATAGTTTTGGGGTTTTAGTTTAATTTACAGAGGAGACCCTAGTAAAAATTTTGTAAATCTCTAAGAGTTAGCATTTGAGGACGAATGTTCTAAAGGAGGGAAGAATGTTACATCTCGTACTTTAATATTAGGATAAATCGTAGTAATCCATATGAGCTTGAAGAAATTAATGTCACGACCCATAATCCACTAAGGGTCGTGATGGCGCTGGACACCACTATCAGGCCAGCCAACCACAATTTACTAGCATTTTCTCATTTTATTCGTTTTGAAATCACTTCCTTTAAACAAATGAATAATAAATAATAAACTCCACTGAATAAGTCTTTACATAATTTAACTACTGAAAAATCCCGTGATTCCCCCAAAACCCGGTGTCACAAGTGCATGAGCATTTACTAGGGAATGAAATAAAATACAGTAACTGTCCAGAATACAAGTGGACAGAAATTAAAATACAATACAATACTCTAAAGGAGACTCTGCTGCCTGCGGGTCGTCTCGATAATTGCAGCTCACCTAAGTCTCCGTATCAACCATGCCACTATACCACTAAGCCACTAGCCACATATGAACTTGTGCAATAAAATCGCACAGCAAGTGTAGTATGAGTACGAAAACAACATGTACCCAATGAGTATCCTGTCTAATCTCGAAGAAGTAGAGACGAGAGGTCGACTTCGACACTTACTAGTGGTCCAATAATAATATTTTATTAATGCGAGTAATCATGGATTTAGTAATAACGGCAGTAATTTCAAATAAGCCACGAACAGGTAAAAGTTCCTTTTTATTCAAGTCTCCGGATTCATAATCCATTAGTTAACAATTATCTCAAGTCTGAAATTATCAATATCAATAAATCTCAAGGCAAGAAATACAAGCATGCACAAATCATGCCAAGGTCGTACGACCCGATCCAACATAAATGTAAAATGTGTACTGCCGAGGGTCTAACGGCGTGAACCATAGATGCATCTATTACCCGCTCGCGAATCATCCATGCGACGCGGTCAACATAAAATAAACAAACACCCTGCTCGCGAATCATACATGCGACGCAGGTACACATAGAATTACATATTCAAACAGTTAATCGAGACTTCATTAGTGAACAACTATCCAAGAAAAAATCCAAATTCTCCCTTTTTAATGATTTAAGAAAAATAAAGTTTAATCCTTTTAGAAATTCATTTACCTATTTCAATAGAATTTAAGCAATTCAACCCGTCAATAGGATTATAAACTTTTCCAAGTACAGCATGTTTTTTGTCCTAAACTACCCGGACAGTAGCATAATAGTAGCTACCCACGGATCCTCGTCACCCCGTGCGTATGTAGCCCCCACAAATAGGAGCACATAACTAATTAACACACCTATGAGGACAATTCCCTCTTACAAGGTTAGAAAGGAGACTCACTTTGCTCCAAAGATCCATAACCGGCATTCCACGCTCTTCCGAAAACTCGAATTGATGCACAATGCTCCAAAACTAGCCAATAATTATGCAAATCTATTAATATACATTCAATTACTCATTACAACCCGATTTATAACAATTTCTAACCCCGATCGAAAAGTTGACAAAATTGCCTTCGGGCCCACATGCCCGGATTCCTAAATTTTTCGAAGATAAAGTTTACCCATAACCTCACGAATCCAAATATATAATTTACTCTCAATTTCATGCCCAAAATTATGGTCAAATTCCAAGAATATCAATTTTCTAGGTTTTTCTCTCAAATCCTAAGTTTCTACAAATTTCATGCTCAACTCTGTACATAATCAATGTATTTAACTCAAGATAGGTGGGGATAGCTTACCTTATCGTTGATGATGAAAACCCTCTCTTGAAACCCTCCAAGAATCGCCCAAGCCAAGAGAAAAAATGAGAGAAAATGGCCAAATCCCGATTTTTAAAACACTTACTGCCTCCATTCCTTTCGCACTTGCGGTCTGTTGACCGCTTCTGCGGTCCCGTAGGTGCGGACCAATTGCCGCTTCTGCAGTCTTCCCCCAAGCCTTCAACTTCCGCATCTGCGGCAAAATGACCACATCTGCGGTCCCAGCCTAGCCGTCCATTTCCGCTTCTGTGGCACAAAGGCCATTTCTACGGTTCCGTACCCGCGACCCTAGTTTCGCAGGTGCGGTTACACCAGCAACTTCAGCCTTCTCCAAACTTCCATTTTCTATCCGTTAACCACCCGGAATCCACCCGAGGCCCCCGGTGCCCCAACCAATCACACCACTAGTCTCAATACATATTATGGACTTGCTCGAGGCCTCAAATCATATCAACAATGCTAAAACCACGAATCAGCCTCCAATCCAAGCTTTATGAACTTTGAAATTTCAAACTTCTACATTCGATGCCGAAACCCATCAAATCACGTCTGATTGACCTCAAATTTTGCAAACATGTCATATTCGACATTACAGATCTACTGCAACTTCGGAAATCGGATTCCAACCCCGATATCAAAAAGTCAACTCTCGGTCAAACTTCTCAAAAACCTTAAAATTTCTATTTTTAGCCAAATGACCTACGGACCTCTGAATTCACTTTTGATCGCGCTCCCTGCTCCAGAATCACTATACGGAGCTACTCCCAGACTCAGAATCCCAAACGGACATCGATAACACTGAAATGCACTTCAACCCAAACTTATGAAATTTCTTCCAAAATGCTAACTTCCACAATAGACGCCAAAATGTTCTCGGGTCATCCGAAACCCGATCTGGGCATACACCCAAGTCCGAATTCATCATATGAACCTGCTAGAACCCTCGAATCCCGATTCCGAGGTCGTTTACTCAAAATTCTGATATTAGCTAATTCTTTCAACTTAAAGCTTCCGAAATGAGAATTCTCTTTCCAAATCAACTCGGAATTCCCGGGAATTCAATTTCAACCATGCGTACAAGTCATAATACCTGAAGTGAAGTTGCTCATGGCCTCAAACTGCTGAACGACGCGTTAGAGCTCAAAATGACCGGTCAGGTCGTTACAATTAAGACCGTTATGAGATTATAAAGGATTTGTGATTATGTTATTGTAAGACCCTGTAAGTTTATCAACATGTTATTCCATGCTTTCTCAGTTTTTTCTCCTTT
Source organism: Nicotiana tabacum (assembly GCF_000715075.1). Lineage (NCBI taxonomy): Eukaryota > Viridiplantae > Streptophyta > Magnoliopsida > Solanales > Solanaceae > Nicotiana > Nicotiana tabacum. The sequence goes on from NC_134087.1 coordinate 113,362,786, forward strand.
GTTCTAGGGTTGGCAATGAAGAATTTTGAATACAATGTAGTCCTTTGAAATCTATAGAGTATTTAATTAAGAAACGTAGGATAAAGGATTGTTATTTTCCATTAGGATCTAATTCGGTTTTGATTTTTTTTCTTAATCTAATTAAGGAATGTGTGAAAGAGGATTAGAGGTAAAATTGGAATATAATAAGATCTGGTTTCGAAAAGTATTACAAATCTAATTAAGGAAAAGAAAAGAAAATGAAATAAAAAAATAACAATTTGCACAAAGTCTACATAGGTAACTTTTTTTATTCTTTTACTTGGTCTTTGGTGTGGCTTGGTTAATTTTTGTTCACGCATCGTTGGTTTGAAAGATAAAGTATCATTGTTTAAGATACATATTGGCTATAGTTTTTCAGATTTCTAATGACAATACAAAAATATGTTCCAAGTAACGATACATAAACGTAATAATATTTCATAAGTGATTTTACTCTTATCAGTTAAGGATGTCTATGTTATTCATTCCCGTAAAGTGATATTTAAGCATGTTTAAGTATGTATCTAGTTCCATATTGAGGTATTTGATATGATATTTTAAGTGGAACACTTTTTGCAAAAATAGTTTGAAAAAAATATTTGATTTTATATAGTTATTAATATTACTAATTTCGAATATGTTTTAAATTATAAACGTAATATAGGAAATTTTATGAAATTTTCTTTATTATAAAGATAAAAATTATTTTCTCACAAGAAAAGAAGGTTATATTTTACCATTTTAAGAATTAAGCGTACAAAATTTTACTCTTTATATGAGCATAGGAAATTAGAAGTTGAGAAATATATGTATTTATTTTATATGGTACCATATGACCATGATAGTAATATGTATAAAGTATATTAAAAAAAATAAAATTTTAAGTAATTTGAGACAATTCTTAATTATATAGGTAATTGATTAATTATTAATTAGTGGTTAATTAAGGTCTTTTGGATAAAGACCAAAATGTCACGTGGCAGCAAGGCCATAACCAAATTGTGACTTACAATTGAGTGATAGGTGACATATTTATTTATCATGTGGCAAGATTCGGGGAGATCCGTGTTTCACCTGTCAGTCACTACTAAATGAGTAAATGGATTGAATCAGTTGGAGGATATGAAAAAAATTGCCTTTCGTTCAGCTTAAAGTTGTAAAACATCAACCAAGACAAATTTTATTTCAAATAATCTTTTTTTTTTCCTTTCTCGGTATATGTCTTTGCATCTAACTTTTTGTGAATGCAATTGTTCGGACTTATAATTCAGTTGTGCATATTATATAGGCATTGTCCCATTATCTAATATTTACATTTGGCCATTATAAAGATGAAAGAAAACAAGTTAGCGACCTAGTTAAGTAACAATATGTTGGCAACTAATTTTGAGTCATCTAAGCTGGGTAGCTATGGAATCTAATACACCACTGTAATTCTGAGGGCGTGATTCCTCAAGTATAGATTAATTGGAATTCTTTACAGGTTGTGCCTAGTTTTGAGAGTGTTACAAATTTTTGTTGAACAAAATTCATGGGTTGACACGAAAGAAGGCTGATTTGAGGTTAAAGTTCAGTCACTTAAATTTCAACTCAGGTATGTTAAGGTTATCTCTTCTTTCTTTTTGACATGATCCATACAACACAAAGGAAACGGGCAAATTTACAATTTCCATACATGACTCTATTCATAAAAATATTAGAGATGTTTATGTTCTTGATTCCCCATTGTCATATTATTCTATCATCTGTTCATGGGTCTCAGAAAATACGTAAGTTGAAAAAAGTTTATTTTATGATATTATTCAAAGGCATAATGGTCTTATGACATTCTGAAATTTTTTATTAACGTACTTCTCATGCATTACATTCGTTTACATGTGCATTTACCCATGACTCAGACGGTGTTATATACGCGTATATATGTATATATATGTATATGGGATATGGGAAAAGGTTACGGCGTTATATACGTACCACCACCTGATCAACTGGTATACGATGATGATTTTGCCCATAGTGACTGAAATATGACTCAGACGGCGACACGTATATATGTATATATATGTATATAGGATATGGGAAAAGGTTACGGCGTTATATACGCACCACTAGCTGATTAGCTGGTATACATTGAAGATTTGGCCATAGTGGTCGAGGTGATACGATGGGATGCCCTCAGAGGCTTGATGATGTTATGTACGTACAGACCTATGCATTACATGACATTCATACGCATATGCATGACATTATAAATATTTCATGATTTACAGAGCTATCCAGACATACAGGTTGAGTCCTTTACTCCATGTTTCTTCCATGTCCTTAATTAATGTTGAATTATGGTTATGTTTCAGTTCTACCTTACATACTCAGTACATTATTCGTACTGACATCCTTTTTTTTTTGGAACGCTGCATTCATGCCTGCAGGTATAGATAATCAATTTGATGAGCCCTCATAGTTTACGAGATTGACATTCAACGAAGGATCGGTAAAACTCCACTTCATTCGGAGTGCAACCGAGTCTATGAGTCATCGTGTCATAGTTTTTCTACAGACTTATGGGTAGGTACCCTGTCCCATTTGATGTCTAATAATCTTAGAGACTTTGTAGACAGGGGTTCAGTTTGTATAGTATGTTAGAGGCCTTGACGGCCCATTTGTATTCATGTTTTAAGTAAGATGGTTCAGTGATACAGTGTTTTCTACTTACAATTGTACATTATAAATTGTGGTCATCTGGGCCCATGATACTTGCAAAAGAAATGAATGAGTTACATAGTGGTTCACTCAGGCCACTACGGCAGCGGGTGTCAGCCACGCCTTCCAGGTTTGGGGTGTGACACTAAGATTGATTTGTGTTCAGGTTATCATCAGTTGAAGATTCGGGAGCCAGATATCCTGAAGACTGCCTTCAGGACTCGGTATGGTCATTATGAGTTCTTTGTTATGTCATTTAGGCTTACCAATGCCCCAGCAGCATTTATGCATTTGATGCACAGTGTATTCCGGCCGTATCTTGACTTATTCGTCATTGTCTTTATTGATGATATTCTGGTGTACTCCCGAAGTCGGGAAGATCATGAGCAGCACCTGAGGACAGTGCTTCAGACCATGAGAGAAAAGAAGTTGTATGCGAAGTTCTCAAATGTGAGTTCTAGTTGGACTCTGTGGCGTTCTTGGGTCACATAGTATCGAGTGAAGGGATCAAGGTGGATCCGAAGAAAGTAGAAGCAGTGCAGAGTTGGCCCAGACCATTCTCAGCTATAGAGATCCATAGTTTTCTTGGCCTGGCGGGTTATTACCGTTATTTTGTTGAGGGATTTTCATCTATTGCAGCACCTATGACCAGGCTGACCCAGAAGGGTGCTCCATTTAGATAGATGGAAGAGTGCGAGAAGAGCTTTCAGAAGCTCAAGACAGCTTTGACTACAGCCCCAGTATTGATATTGCCTATAAGTTCGGGGTCTTATACTGTCTATTATGATGCTTCGAGGATTGGCCTTGGAGCGGTATTGATGTAGGACGGTAGGGTGATTTCCTACGCGTCCAAACAGCTGAAGGTGCAACAGAATAATTATCCTGTCCATGATCTCGAGTTAGTTGCTACTGTTCACACCTTGTAGATCTAGAGTCATTATTTGTACGGTGTTCCTTGTGAGATCTATACTGATCATCGGAGTTTGCAGCATCTGTTCAAGCAGAAGGACCTTAATTTGCATCAGATGAGGTGGTTAGAGCTGCTGAAGGACTATGATATCACTATCTTGTATCACTCGGGCAAGGCCAATATGGTGGCCGATGCTTTGAGTCACCGGGCAGAGAGTTTGGGGAGTTTGGCTTATCTACCAGCAGTAGAGAGGCCCATGGCGATGCATGTTCAGGTCTTAGCTAGCCAGTTTGTGAGATCGGATATTTCGGAGCCCAGTCGGGTCCTAGCTTGTGTGGTTTCTCAGTCTTCCTTGTTTGATCGCATCAGGGAGCATCAGTATGATGACCCTTATTTACTCGTCCTAAGGGACAAGGTTCTGCAAGGTGATGCTAGAGATGTGACCATTGGTAATGACGAGGTATTGAGGATGCAGGATCGGATATGCGTACCTTATGTTGGTGGGTTTCGAGAGTTGATTTTGGAGGAGGCCCACAGTTCGCGGTATTCCATCCATCCGGGTGTCGCGAAGATGTACTAGGATTTGAGGCAACACTATTGTTGGAGGCGGAAGAAGAAAGATATAGTTGGGTTTGTAGCTCAGTGCCTCAATTGTCAGCAGGTGAAGTATGAGCACCAAAGACCGGGTGGCTTGCTTCAGCAAATAGAGATTCCAAAGTGGAAGTGGGAGCGGATCACCATGGACTTCGTAGTTGGACTCCAACATACTTTGAGGAAGTTCAATGCCATTTGGGTGATTGTGGATTGACTAACCAAGTCCGCACACTTCATTCCTGTGTGTACTACCGATTCTTCGGAGCGGTTGGCGAAGATTTACATCCGGGAGATTATTCGTCTGCATGGTATTCCAATTTCCATCATTTTAGATAGGGGTACTCAGTTCACATCACGATTCTGGAGGGCCGTACAACATGAGTTGGGTACTCGGGTGGAGTTGAGCACAACATTTCACCCCTAGATGGATGGACAGTGCGAGTGCACTATTCTAATTCTTGAGGATATGCTCCGTGCGTGTGTGATAGAGTTTAGAGGTTCTTGGGATCAGTTCTTGCCACTGGCAGAGTTTTCCTACAACAATAGTTATCAGTCCAGCATTCAGATGGTACCGTATGAACCTTTGTATGGTAGGCGGTGTAGGTCCCCGGTGGGTTAGTTTGAGCCGGGCGAGGCTAGATTATTGGGCACAGACTTGGTTCAGGATGCTTTGGAGAAGGTTAAGGTAATTCAGGATAGACTTTGCACAGCCCAGTCCAGATAGAAGAATTATGCGGACTGGAAGGTTCACGATGTTTCATTCATGGTTAGAGAGGGGGTCTTGCTTCGTGTTCCGCCCATGAAGGGCTTTATGAGATTTGGAAGAAAGGGAAATTGAGTCGGAGGTTCATTGGTCCCTTTGAAGTATTGAGACGTGTTGGGGAGGTTTCTTATGAGCTTGCCTTACCTCCCAGCTTGGTAGGAGTTCATCCGGTATTTCATGTTTCGATACTCCGGAGGTATCACGGTGATCCGTCGCACGTGTTGGATTTCAGTTCAGTCTAGTTGGACAAGGATCTATCTTATGTTGAGGAGCCAGTGGCCATATTGGACAAGCAGGTTCAAAAGCTTATGTTAAAGAGTATTGCTTCAGTAAAGGTCCAGTGGCGGGGTCAGCCGGTCGAGAAGGCGACTTGGGAGACCGAGCAGGATATCCTCAACCGTTACTCTCATCTTTTCACTTCTTCAGGTATGTCTCTATGCTCGTTCGAGGATGAACAAATATTTTAAGAGGGAGAGGATGTAACAACCCGGCCAGTCATTTTGAGAATTAACGCCCCGATTCCCTATTAACTGCTTCCCCCGAGTCTATTTCTGCTATTGTAATTTGTCGGGATGGTTCATCTTGAGTTTCGAAGTGTTTTGGGACACTTAGTCCCAAAATGAGAGCTTAAGCTTTAGAATTTGGATCGTAGTCGGAGCAGTGTGAAGACAGCTTCAAAATGGAATTTTGTCAATTTCGTTAGCTCCGTTGGGTGATTTCGGGCTTAGGGGCATGTCCGGATTGTTTTGGAGGTCCGTAGCTTATTTAGGCTTGAAATGCCAAAAGTTGAATTTTTGGAGTTTTCGGAACGATAGTGAAATTTTGATATCGAGGTCGGAATCCGATTCCGGAAGTTGGGATAGGTCTGTGGTGTTGAATAACTTGTGTGCAAAATTTGGGGTGAATTAGACATGGTTTGGTTGGTTTCGGCATCGGTTGTAAAATTCTTGAGATTTTAAGTTCATTAGGCTTGGATTGGAGGATGATTCGTAGTTTTAGCATTGTTTGATGTAATTTGAGGGTTCGATTGAGTCTGTATGATATTTTAGGATTGGTTAGTATGTTTGGTTGAGGTCTAGGGGCCTTAGGTGAGTTTCGGATTCTTAACAGAATTGAATTTGGACTTCGGCAAATTTTCTGATATGCTGAACCTATTGGTTTCGCAGCTGTAGAGTTTGGACCGCATGTGCGACGCTGCAGAAGCGGTTTGGTGACCGCAAATGCGGTCTGAGGCTTGGAGAACAATTGTCGCAGATGCAGCTCAAGGACCGCATAAGCGGAACCGTATCTGCGAAGGGAGGAGCGTAGGTGCGAAATGCTTAATGAATTTCCGCAGGTGCGGAGTCTGAGACGCAGAAGCGGGATTGTAGGTGCGGTTGTTCCCTCGCAGAAGCGGAAATCGCTAGGCAGAAAAGAGTGAAATTGAAGGTTTAAGTTCATAACTTCTAAAATTTTATTTAGAGCACGGTAGGAGGCGATTTCTTGAGAGATTTTGAAGGAGAACTATTGGGTAACGAATTCTCACTCTAATTTAGTTTTAATATGCTAATCTATTGTTATTTTTCCCATCAAATTAAGGAATTTGAGGGTAGAAGTTTGGAAATGGAGGAAAAAGTTCCCCAATGAAAAACCTGAGTTTTGAATGTGAATTTGATTTCGAATTAGGATGATTTTTGTACGAGTGAACTCATGAGTGAATGGGTGTTCATAATCCATAAATTTTACCCGATTCTGAGATGTGGGCCCGGTGAGGATTTTTGGGCATTTTTATTATTTCTCGCCGTAGCTTTAAATTAATTAATTAAATTAGTTGCTTGTAGTTTTATTTAGGTTACGTAATTGATTTGATTAGATTTGGGTCACTCGGAGTTGGATACTCATGGCAAGAGCGTGATTTCGGATTGATTTTGAGCTGGTTCGAGGTAAGTGGCTTACCTAACCTTGTGGGGGGGGAACTCCCCTTAGGATTTTGGTACTGTTGTTATATGAATGCCGTGTACGTGAGGTGACGAGTGCGTACACATGCTAATTGTTGAAAAAAAACCTTGTTTTCATTAAATACTTATGTATGTTTCTCCTTTAATCGAGCAATACTAGTATGTGAAACCTCCTACTTAGCTTAGGGAAGCATGTCTATGTACCTTAATTGTCTTATCTATTTAAACAGTTTTAATTCGATAACGTGCAGTGTGTTTAGGGTAGCAATTTTACCTGTTTCTTTGATGCTAACTTGATTAGAACTCTATTCTTCCTGGCTGAGACTGTTGTGCACATTGATTGGTTGCCTATTTACTTTGGGACTACGGAATGGTATTCCGGTAGATCCCCCTTGCATGTTTACTTTGGGACTATGGATCGGTATTCCGGGAGATCCCCCTGCACATTTATATTTAGGACTACAGGACGTTATCCTGGGAGATCCCCCTGTACATTTACGATTTGGATTACGGGACGGTATCCCGGGAGATCCTCTGTTCATTTACGTTTGGGACTACGGGACGTTATCCTGGGAGATCCCCTGATAATATCTCTGTGTGTTAAGTTATTTCTTCCTGTGATTTCCTCTTTATTGACTGCTAGCATTTTTTATTATACTGTCTCATTTCACATTATTTTACCTTGTTATATATATTACCAGTAGGGCCCTGACCTGATCTCGTCACGACTCGACCGAGGTTAGGCTTGACACTTATTGGGTACCGCTGTAGTGTATTCATGCCCTTTCCTGCATATGTTTTTCGTGTGCAGATCCAGGTTCTTCTGCTCAGCCATACTATCCGTGAGGCGAGGTGATTCAGAGACTTCAAGGTATATCAGACGCGTCCGCAGACCTAGAAGTCCCTCTTTATTCTCCCTTTAGTTATAGGCTTTTCCCTGTATTTTCTTTGTATTATACTTCTGGAGTTAGAAACTTTATGTATTTTTCTTTAGCTTGTGATTCATGAGGTTCCGAGTTTTGGGAGTGTGATTATTGGTCGAGAGTGTTATTATTGTATATGTCGAGCGGCATTTTAAACACTTTATCTATATTTATCTATTAGATGGCTAGTTTGTACTTTTAAGTTCCTTTTTCCTCAAAATTGTTAGGCTTACCTAGTCGTAGAGATTATGTGCCGTCACGACAGTTCACGGAGGGCGAACTGGGGTCGTGACAACATTAATCATTTTTAGGAATTTTGATTTTTCATAATTTTTATTTAATAATCCAAACACGTTTGTCAATAACAATATCTATGTAATTTTTATAAAATTTATATTCGTTGATATGATATATATGCGCAACGCGCGTACTCTAAGACTAGTTTATCAATAAAAGGACAAGTTATGTGAATAAGATTTGTAGATATTTCATCATTTCCATCCATTATAGAATATTGAAAATTCTTATCTGTTAATTATACGGGACGTTTTAAGTAGAGTAGTCCTTTTAGAAGCACCTTGAGCAATATTTAGGAACTTGTAAAACTTCAAATATTTTCACCAATAAAAAAAACTTTAAAAATAACAAGGTAATTTAATTTTCATTCTCGAATTTGATAGAAAATTAATTGTGGCCTTCAAATGGGTTATATAAAGACTTTGATGGTTGGACTTATCCGTCGATGGGTAATACATAAGATTCAACATAACAATTTTAACATCTTGCTAAAAGAATTGGGGCTGGGACGTCTTATAATTTTCATAAAACACTATCTTTTAGTAGTAATTAGCCATCTATAGATATCATTTGCTATATTACGGATTATAGATGCATTTTCTGCGGTTATAAGATGTATTTGATGTATTTAAGCTATTATATTCATGAATACAGTAGCAAAAATAGGCGTGAATCAGGGAAGTCCAGCTAATCAGTTGTTGTATTCGAGTGTATTTGACTGTATTCATCGCGTAAAACATGGGATTACAGCTGGACAGATTATTGTATTCGACTGTATTCACGGCATGAAACAGGGGATTACACTATTTTTAAACGGAAAGTACATCAATTAACATAATAGACTCCTAATATAACTCAACAAACTCAATTATAACATACAAAATTTTTATTTCTGGTTATAAAAAAGATTCTCAACTGAAAAATACCCTAAAAATATAGCAATCTTTAGAGAAATTATATGATACATCTGAATACATAAATTATATTAATTAAAAAAACATATGAATACATTCATGGAATATAGCGAGACAGTGAATACAATGAAATACATAGAATACAGCGGGATACATTGAAAAACAATGAAAAGAAAGACAGTGAATACAGTGAAATACACGAAATACAACGAGATACATTGAATTACAATGAAAGCAAAACAATGAATACAATGAAATACATGAAAATACAGCGTGATATGTTGAAATACATTGAAATATATTAACAGAAAATCAAGTTGCTCAGCCCCAAACTCCGTCTTTGCTCAAGAACAAACCCTAATTTCCGCCTTGTAGCCAAATAGTCCTTCCATCTTCAAAGATCTTGCAGAACACTAATTGAACCGGAACTAACAGAATATTTAATCGAAACTTAATTGGATTCTTGTCTAGTTATCCGCATGGACTGAAATCCAGGCATCAATGAAAGATAAATATGTGATGAAGTCAAGCATTGTAAACTTGGTGAACCTCAACAACAAATAATCACCAATGATTTCGTGGATTTGCTTCGGCATGATTGGGTCTTCGGGTTAGGGTTTGTTGTTGTTGTGCTGCTGGTCGTTGGATTTTGAAGGATTGATTAAAGTGAATCAAAGAGAAGATGTCGTTAGAAGGAGGAGGAGAGCGGAAATTTTAATGGGATAGGGGAAGAGAACGAGATGTATCAAAGTAGAGAGAAAAAGAAAATAGTGTAACTGAATAGCGTATTTAGTGGCTTAGGACTAGGAGATAACCAAAATTAAATATTTTGCTATAAACCTTAAAAGGTATTTATAAATATAATTTTTTAAATGATATTTATTTAAAATAAATAAGGTGTTAACTTTTGCTACAGAAGGTAAAAATTCCTTTGACAGTTAGTGCAAATTAAGGTGGCAGAAACTTGATGAGTCGTAATATTTGTTCTTATTTTGGTCTATAGAAGTATTGTTTTGGAGGTTCTCCTGGAATCTAAGTTTCCTTTGAACTTACTTACGTTGTTGCTTATTGGGTTCTTAGAATATTGTTTTTTGTGTAATGTGCTCATTCTGATTAATTAAACATAGATATTTCCGTGTATATTGTATCAAGGAAAACTACACCACAGTCCATTGTAAGTTTTAATTTTGCGTTTGTTTTGCCAATATTTTTGAAGTCTACTAAAATTTACAATATCCTCAATTAATTTCTGAACATCAAGGCGTTAAATGTTTTTCATGAGATGAATTAAAATATATACAGGATAAACTTCCTTACTTCAAGAGTGCATCACAACGCCACTATTGATGAACATAATACCATATAATGGATACAAATCTTATTGAGTTCATAATTTTCTCCCAACAACACTCTATGATTATATTGTTAGGCCTGTGCTTTAGCACGGGCAAGAATATCGTTAAAATAGTACGGGTTAGCCAGTTTTCGAACTAGTCATTTAAAAATAGTCAGCGTTTGCAAAGTCATTGAAAAATAGCTATTCTTTTGCTGCAATACGGAAAGTTTCAGCATTATATACTGGAGATCGGTGCACATGTGTATGAACTTCCATCATATTATGCTGGAACTCCAATACGCGGAAAGTTCCAGTATAATATACTAGAAATTGGAGCACCGGTGCTCCAATCTCCAGTATATTATGCTGGACCGGTATATTATACTGGAACTCCAGTATAATATACTGGAACTCCAGTATATTATACTGGAGTATTTTTCCGGATTTTGAACAACATTTTCGTTTAGATTTATCTTTACATGAAAAGTGGCTAAATTTCGATTACTTTTAAAACTGTGGCTATTTTTGAATAACCACTTGTAAATCTGGCTATTTTTTGAATTTCTCCCAAGAATATCTAGTAAACATACATAGCCCTTTGATCAACCACCGGGGGCCAGAAGATTAACATATATATAGCACTTTATTTTGAGAAATTATCTAGCTGTAGTAATATATTATCTCTTCATCAATTATTAGAAAAATTCAAAGTAGAACTTAGAAACATTTTTTTAAAGTAATGTATAATAAAAGGTTGTAAAAAAGATGGAAAACCATCTGAAAATAAATTAATTTTGCTATCTAAACGTAAATTTATGAACCTTTTACAAAAAGACGGAAGTAGAATTTCACACAATATCCTCGTTACTACTCGTCAAATTAGGTAATTGGCCAACTAATTTATACAGAGATGGAAGCAAAAAACGAGATTTATCCAGAAACTTCTGGACATCTGTCTGTCTTCCTTGGGTTAGAGAAATATCGAAGCGGAAAGAAATATCGGGAAACTACTTGACAATCCTCTAAGCACACACCTATAAATACCCATCGGCTCCTCCTCCAAGAATCAGTGTAGTTGAAAGAAAATTGAGAAAAGAGTTACTACAAAATTTACTGAAAATGTCATTGATTCCAAGAATGTTCGGCGATCGACGAAGCAGCGTCTTTGATCCATTCTCAATCGACCTATGGGATCCCTTCAGGGAATTGGGCTTTCCAGGATCCAATTCACGGGAGACTTCTGCATTCGCTCACACACGAGTCGATTGGAAGGAAACTCCGGAGGCTCATGTGTTCAAGGCCGATCTCCCTGGGCTTAAGAAGGAGGAAGTGAAAGTCGAGATCGAAGACGATAGGGTTCTTCAAATCAGCGGAGAGAGGAATGTGGAGAAAGAAGATAAGAATGATACTTGGCACCGTGTGGAACGCAGCAGCGGCAAATTCATGAGAAGATTCAGGCTCCCCGAGAATGCGAAAATGGATCAAGTTAAGGCGGCGATGGAGAATGGAGTGCTTACTGTTACTGTTCCGAAAGAAGAGGTGAAGAAGCCAGATGTCAAATCCATTGATATCACTGGTTAGATAGACGATGAAATATGTAAGAACGCTATGATATGTGAGCAAGTATATATGAAATCGAATAGAAGTTGCTCTGTTTTTGTATCTTGTCTGTAATCGAGTCTGTTTTTCGCTTTAAGGCGTGTTTGATTTAATTTTGTTGAAATTCTATGGGGAAAAGGCAATAGTGTTGTAATAGAATCAAAGTATTCTATTATCCTTCAATTCTGTTCGATCTCCCATATTTTCCTTCTTCTGTCTTCTTAACTCCTTTTGGGTATTGGTTTACGTAGTGAAGTCGAGTTTTAAGTTTTTTACTCTTGCACTTTAATTTTGTAGAGTGTCAAAGTAAAGATATGTTGACCTATTAACGAATCCACAATTAAAACTATTACAATCGATTTACCAAATCATGATCCTTTTAATAGGAGAATTTTGAGAAAAGAATTACAAACGCACAATTGCGGGTGCTCATTGGGTTAACTTGTTAGGCGTATCATTCAAAATCACATCAAGCATACATGAAGATAAACTCTGTCGGTGTACTTAGATTAGTTGAAAAATTAAACTAGTTAAATTAGCTGAACATCATTGACGTGAATGAAAAATTCCCTCGTTTGAGGGGAATGCAAAACTTAATAAATCTTTACTTCCTTAATGGACTTTTCAGCTTGCTTGGATTTAGATTGATTAAATCGTGAATTTAGATTAATTGGATCAGAGGATTTTTAAAAAAGGATCAAGGCTTAAGTCCATCATGAGGGCTTGTGATGAACCCTAAAGGTCATCTCTTGTTTTAGAAGTCAAAATTGTGTTTCGAGGCCTTGAAAATCTCGTTTTCTCTCACTTCGTTTTGCATGCACAGTCCGGGCTCATTTCCGTAAAGCTTTTATGTGAAATTTTAGAGAAAAAAAATATGAATTTGGTCATTAAAATTGGTTAAAGTTGACTTTGGTCAACATTCTAGGTAAATGGACCCGAACCCGTGATCGGACGGTCCCGTAAGGTCCGTAATAAAATATGGGACTTGGGCGTATGCCCGGAATCGAATTTAAAGGTTCCAAGCCCGAGAAAAGAATTTTTAAAGAAAATTATTTGCTGAAAAATATAAAGGCCTTTAGAAGTAAAATGATGCATTTTCTTGATGGTACCGGACCCGTATCTTGGTTCCGGAGCACGGTACAAGTTTAAAATAATGATTAAGTTGAATCTGTGGAATTTGGTAAGAATCGGAATTGGTTTGATATAAATCTGACTTATAGTTGAGAAAATTGAAATTTTGACGTTCTTAAGGAATTTCGTGAATTTGAGGTTAAATTCGTAGTTGTTGATATTATTTTGATGATTTGATCGCACGAGAAAGTCCGTATGATATTTTTAGAGTTGCGTGCATGTTTGGTTTGGAGCCTCGAGGGTTCGGATGAGTTTTGGATAGGCTACGGGGTGAATTGGACTTAGGAAGTTTCAGATTTTTCATCTGGTATGTGTTGCAGGCTCTGATCTCGCAATTGCAAGGTCAGATGTCACAATTGCGAGCCTATCATGCTTGGGAATTTTGAGGACTTCATCACAATTGCGAGAAAGTCTGGCTAGCCTTTGATCGCATTTGCGATCTTCCCCTTCGCAATTGCGAAGTCATCAGGGGTGGTCAGTCATCACAATTGCGACTAATTGTTCGCAATTGTGAAGAGAGCAGGGCACGCCTACCTTCGCATTTGCAAAGCTTGGGCCGCATTTGCGAACCTGTCATCGCAAATGTGATATCTGCGCCTGTGTAAATTCCAATTAGACGAGATTTTCTTCATTTTTCAAACTCCCTCAAACCCTAAACTTTCTTGGGCGATTTTCCAAAGAAAGGTTCTTCTCCAAATCATAAGTAAACAACTTCTAACTTAGTTTCTTCAATCTATAACATCTTTTTACATGATTTCATCTTAAAATCTAGGGTTTTTCATAGGAAATTGGGTGTTTTTGGGTAGAAATTAGGATTTTCAAATTTTGGGGATTTAGACCTCAATTTGAGGTCGGATTTCAAAACTAATTGCATATTTGGGTTCGTGGGTGAATAGGTAGTCGGGGTTTGGTTCGAACTTCGAGTTTTGACCAAGTAGGCCCGGGGTCGATTTTCGACTTTTTAAGGAAAACATTTGAGAATTCATATTCATGCATTAGAATTGGTTTATTTAGTATATATTGATGTCTTTGAATTAATTATGGCTAGATACGAGTGAATTGGTGGTGGAATCGAGAGGTAAAGCGGTGGTTGAGTGTTGAATTACCCGTTGGCTTGAGGTAAGTGTTTGGTCTAACCTTGACTTGAGGGAATAGGAATCCCCGACTTATTTGCTACGTGAAATTTCATGTGTGTGTCGTATAGGTGTGGTGACGAGTATCTATGCGCCACCAAAATTTCCATATTTAGCTGTTTCCTTCCCCGTTTCCTATTATATCATTCCTTGTCATAATTGCTACCTGCTTAACTTTCTATGCTTTAATTGCTATTTGCCATAAATGTCTCCATGCCTAATTTCTTTATATTAACTATTGTCCTCGTACTTGGAGTGTCTAATTGTTTCATGGTTCCGTTTAGTTATATTGTCAGCTTGTGTTGAGTTATTGGTGCCTAATGGTGCACTTTGGTTGGTCTTGTTGTTTAGCCTTCATGGGTGAAGTTCGTAATCGTAGGGATAACCCCTTTATACGAGTTGAAGTGTAGAAATATGAAAATTGAGTTAACTTGTGAAATTCTTGGTATTTACTCTTTGTGATTGGTGTTGATATATTTATATGTTGGGATCGGGTTGCAGGCCGCAACAGGAGGAATAAGTGAGGAAGTGATTGTCTGGTGGGATCGGGTTGTACACCGCAACAAGAAGTAATATGGGAGAACAGGTGGGATCGGGTTGCGTGCCGCAACAGGGAGAAATAAGGGAGAATGTTGATACTGTTACTATTGAATATTGATACTGTTATTGTTGGATTTTTGATACTGATGTTGTTTATATGGTGGGATTGGGATACACGCCGCATAAGTTATGTTTCTGGGCATGTATTTATATGGAAAATCTATTACTGAGATATTGAAAAGCTCTTAAGGATCGGTTATAGCTTAAAAGTAGTAGTCGTATAGTTGGATTTCATATTTAATTACTGTCAGTTATTAATTATGTACATTATGTATTTCCTTTCCATTTCGTATAAACTGTTGCAGGTTGTATATGTTGTATGCCCCGCCATAGCCTCGTCACTACTTCGTCGAGGTTAGGCTCGGCACTTACAAGTACATGGGATCGGTTGTGTTGATATTGCACTCTGCACTTCCTGTGCAGATTTCGGAGCTAGTGGCTGATCAGAGTTCGAGGGTGCTACCTTCAGTTTAGGAGACCCAAGGTAGTTCTGCAGGCGTCCGTAGACCCTGGCGTCCCCTTCTATCTTTATTGTATTCTTTTCTTTTTACTTTACCTTTGGAACAGATGTATATTTTTTTCCAGACCATTATTTGTAGTAATCGTAGACAGTTCGTGAATTGTGACTCATGTTCTGGGTAGATGTTGTATCGGATTTCGTTAATGTTCAAGTTAAACTTTTAAATTGTTTCTTCCGCATTTATTTCTGTTAATTCATCTTGCTAAGTCATTTATATCTGAAAGATAAAGGAAAAAGGTGTAATAAACTATGACATTGGCTTTCCTAGCGAGTTCAATGTTAGGCGCCATCACGGTCCGAAGGTGAAAAATTCGGGTCGTGACAGGGCTATTGGGTCTAATCGCACGCGCAAACGTATGCGGTCGACAAGTAATAAAGCGATAAGAAAATATCGTTTCCGCGAGGATTTATGATCAAGTATTGTCCAATCTAAGCTATTTATATATTTAATGCTTAAGTGAGTGTGAAGAAGATGATTGTGATTTTTGTAACTAAATTACTATGAACTAAAAACCCAGTAAGAAAATAAGATCGTAAGTAGAGCAAACAAACACTTAAAAAGAATTCAATGAGATGGAAATATTTCAGGGTTATGGGATTAACATTTCTCCTATTGTGTTTTTCGGGTTGATGTAATCACTTGACATATCTAATCTATTGATTAGCAGGGTTTATTATGCTCGCGAAGTTATTTCGACGCTTCTCTCGCCTATTCGATCCAACCTAAGACTATAGTCTTTAGAATCAAACTTGACTAGACGCATGTATATTTCCTACAAAAATAACCAAGTAAGGCAACTAGAATATGTCTATCCTAATCGCGAATCTATTCTCCGATGACCGGATTCAAGAACTTACTCTATTCAATCCTATATACAATCTATAAATAGTACTCTATTTTTAGCTACCCAATAGAATAATTAAATGTGTGAGCACGTGATATTTGCCTCACATGAATTACTCCTACATAATTCCCAAAATTAGATTTTTTCTTTAAATATTTGTTATTTTAAGAATTATTGTAGAATTTTTCTGGTTGTTTGCATTTTCGTGTGCATGTTTAATCTTGTTTAAATCATAAAAATACAAAAAATACATTGCATTTGCATTTAGGATTTAATTTTATATTTTTAGATTAATTAGTAAATTTGTATTTTACAAAAAATGGAAAAAATTACAAAAAATAACTTATTTTTGCATTTTTAATTTTTAGTTTCGAATTTTGGGTATTTTTTTAAATTTTGTATTTAATTAGTTGTGGTAATTATTATTTAGAGTTAATTAATTTAATTTAGTAGGATAATTGATTTAGGGATTAATTTAGGTTTTATTTTAATTTTTTTGAAAAGAAAAAGGAATTTTGAAATAAAAAAGAAAAGAAAAAGAATTGAGAAATAAAAGAAAAAGGAAGAGAATTGAAAAGATTCTGATTTTTGGGCCAAATATATTTAAAATCCCTCATGCCCAAACAATTACACCCTGAAACCCGACCAAACCAGCCCAAAATCTGTTCCCCTACCCGGTCCACCCGTGTAACTCCCAAACGACCCCGTTTCAATCACCTGTGATCAAGACCCTTGATTTTCCTTGATCGAACGGTCGAGAACTAGAGTATTGACGGTATTTAACTGTCTGAACTGCTTGCCCCCCCCCTCCCCCGTTACATCCTCATTCTTCATCCCCTTTAGAGATCGAACCAAACCCTAAAGCTGCCCCATTTTCCACCGTCCTCAGGCCAGCGCTGCCGCCTCCAATCCGCCCCAAATCCACACCCCAAAACCCTCATGGCTTTCTCATACCAAATCCAGTACCCCTTTCCTTTGAATCATCGTAGAGCTTGTCGAATCTTAAATCAAAGGCCTAAACCCTAAAATCCCAAAATCCCAAATCAGCGAGTTTAGTGAAGATTTGAGGTTGAAATTGACCTTATTCGTGTGTTTTCGCTTGAGAACACACGATTAAGGCCCATTTTGGTCAAAATCGAAGGCCCGAGGGTAATTTCAAGATTTGTTCCGCCTGGTTCTTAGGTATTTTTATTTTTCTTTGTCCTTCCTTCATTTTACTTCTTCTTTTGTTTTGTTTAAGGTTCCAGTTCTTCATCTTCTCGCTTCGTCTCTTTTGTTTTGTCTCTATTGTTTTTCGTTTATGAGTCATTTCTGCTTGCATGCTTTAAATTAAAGTTATTAGTTCAGGTTTATTTTAATTTCTTTGTTTCTTTGGTGTTATTTTGTTTTTATTTTTGTTTTCAATAAAAGAAGTTCTAAGTTTCCCTTGGAAAATCCTGCTGGGCTCATTAAATTCAGGTTTCATGATTTGAATTTGGGTTCTGTTAAGCAGAGACCCAGGGAAAAGGGTTTCAATCTGTTTGGCAAGCCCAACTCTAGAACTTGGACCTTGAGTCAATTTGACCTATGACCCGTTTGGGTTCCTGGGGATAAAAACAAGGGTCCTAAGGGGTAGTTTATGAATTTAGGCTAGGGAATATAAGTATAACTGGCTGAGGAAACCTCCTGGAATGTGGGGTTGGGACTTATGTGAAAATCTGATTTTTAAACTAAAGGTACTTGAGCAAAAATGAACATTTGAAAAGGATAGAAGTGCAAAACTGAATTCATTTTTCTGTTGCTTTAAGGCTTGCCTATAAAGGCATAGTTTCTTCTTTAGAAAAAAAATCAGAGACTGAAAAAAAAATACCACAAAATTGAAGAAACGACTGAGTATTCTCTCAAGTGAAAATTTGGAATGGGGTCGAGAATCTGAAGCTTGTTGTGCACTGTTCCATTGCTGTTGCAATATTGCTACTGTTGGCTGAACTTCCGATCTTTAACTACAACTTCTTCTTCTATTTGATTGTTGTATTCAGGTATTCACTACACTTCTTAGTGTATGAAAATGGAGGAACATGAAGCTTGTTTGATTGAGCTGAAAATTTGTAACAAATCAGTTGGTCAAATGCTATTTCTGCACCCCTGAAATTAGCTGATTTTTGCATTCTAGTTTAGTTTTCTATTATGTGTACATTTGACCATTTTGTTATTAATTCTTCTTGAGTTTTAAAAGTTTCAGGTAGTTACTCTACATTAGATGATTTGTTTGTTAAAAGGACTGAAACTTTGTTGAATATGGGGACTTCTGTTTCTTCTATATATTTAAGTGCTAAAGAAGCCAATGTAAGATTTAGAAATCTCGTTTGACTTGCTTAAGAATCCCCTGTTGAATCCATCTTTCCAGGCATGTGAATATGTTTGAAAGTTCTACTCGCGATTTATATTCTCGATATGGGTTGTATGTTGAGCCCTGTTGTCGCCTTCGCGCTGGTTATGGAATTGGCGAGTGTCAACTGGGCTTCCAGTCGACTTATGCCTTCTTACGATAACCAAATGCCTGTTCTATTTAGTGTCAACCAATTAGCTACTAAAGTTTGGTTTAGACACTTAATCAAAATGAATTAGGAACTCCCTTGGCCTTTCAATTAATTAATTAGGTCCTTAATTGGCGAGGTGAGCCGTGCCAAATAAAATCTTAAAACGCATGGCTCTCATTTAATTAATTTTAATTCTTAGAAGTCGAGGCGTGCCATTTAGTTAAATTTTCCATGGCCCTCGCAAATTTGAAATTGTGTAGTTGCTTTAGGCGCGCTATTTAAAAAATTACTTTTCTAAACTCGGGTGTGCATTTCATGTGACCCAAATCCAAATCTCAACAACGTTAAATAAAATGCGTCATGGATCGAGGGTGCATTTCATGTGGCGTGGTTCAAAGACGTATTTTAGATAACGTTGAATCTTCATAAAATTAAGTAAAAGCGGTTATTAATTTAAAATTATACCATAGGCCAAGACATGTATTAAAATCCGATAATAGGCCAATTATGATAGTTTAAGCGACCGTGCTAGAACCACAGAATCCAAGGGTGTCTAACACCTTCCCTCGGGTTAACAGAATTCCTTATTCAGAATTTCTAGTTCGCAGACTTCAAAAGGAAAGTCGAATTTTCCTCGATTTGGGATTTTAAAATACACCGGTGACTTGGGACACCAGAAAACAAACTATTCCAAGTGGTGACTCTGAATAAAATTGAATAAATAATTCCATTTCTAATAATGTCACTTAAAGTGGAAAAACTCCCTTATATCACCTCTCGGGGTGTAAAAAGGAGGTGTGACAGCTCTGACAACTCTGCTGGGGACCTGAAACCCAGAACTTTGGTTCAGAGTTCAAGAATTCGAGCTTAGAATAACTGCTATAGTTGGCTTGTTTTATTTGATTTTTACATGTTGAACCTAATGTGATAAATGCCGTTTTTACCGTTTTGGTATTGTTTGGACTTTATATGAATTGTTACGATACCCTCTTCTCTCCGAGTCTTCTAAATCATCTGGGAAGTGTGCACTTCGTGTGACTTTTTTTCTGTTAGAGTCTTATCCAATTTTAGAACGAGGTTCGGACAAGTTGCAAAGCTGGTGAAGCTTCTGTATTCCTGGTACGTTGCCCCCCTCGGCTCGAGCTGTCCGCTCGGGTAAGCTAGGTCTAGAACAATACACCCAGATTTTAAACCAAGTACAACAAAACCTCATGTCGGATCCCTAGTAGGAACGTTTGTTGCATCACGTGCATTTGACTTTAGAGACTCAACACAGGGGCTAGGTCTGTCTAGGACAGGTGTCCCGAAATGAAAAGACCATCCTGATGCATTCTACTTATTACTTGTGCATTTATTTGCTTCGGATTTGCATGTTGACCAGCTTATGAATAATAGGAGAAAAGTTGGAAAAAAGAAAAAAAAAAGAAAATGTGAGGGCTAAGAGAGATAATTGCTTGTTTTTGAAAAAACCAATGTCCAAAACAAATATATTGAAACTCTGCCAAAATTTTGAAAAAGAGAAGAAGAGAAAATCTTGTTTTTTTTAAAATAGTTGGTTTTGTTTTCATTTTTTCAAATTTGCCCGAACTACGCCAGTTTGATTCTCACCAGATGTAGGATACATAGGCAACCCCCATCGGGTCCAACTTCCTTTTTTGTAAAAATAGTGCATAAAGAACAAAATTATATTTTTATTGTAAATAAGTAAGGTGATGTCATTCTTGTCTAAAATAGCCGAATGTCTCCAAAAGGGCGCCGGAAGGCCGTTTTTGCAAGAACAGCCACATTTGGTCGATTTTTCAAAGTTTTGGCCGGTTAGCAAACACAGCCTTAAAATCTTCTTCCCCGAAGTGTTGAAAGGCCGTATTTGCAAAGCCGGATTTTTATGAAAATTTTGAAGAAAAATAGTGTTAACTTTTTCTCGAGTCAAAATGAATCATGATCCTTTAATTAAATCACCCTAATAAATGTGCAGGATAAGCACAAATGAAAATGAACCCTTCGCAGCTCTTGAAGATCCCTTTACAGCTTCATATGTGGTGGAACGACTTAGGGAAAGACAGCCGAGGGACTGTGGTTAAAGTTTTGGGTGGTCTTGTCGGACTTTTGAAAATCAAGCCAAGATTGGATGTGATTGAAGCCTTGATACCTTTTTGGGATACGACTCGCAATATGTTCCGCTTTTCTGATTTTGAGCTCACACCTACGCTAGAGGAAATTGCGGGTTACGTCGGCCTTAGAGGAAACCTTAGAAGTCGGTAGCCGGTGTCACTGAGACCAGTATCTCCTCACAAGTTTCTGGATATATTGAGTATTAGCCGGGATATTCAAGATGGGAATTTATCTAAAGGGTTTGCACTTTCCAATTCTTGTACCAATGCTATGGCAACCCCCAAGGTTTTGAAGCACCGAATACTGGTCTGACCCATGCCGGAAATAAAGATAAACGGGAGGCACGACGGGGTTTGATTTTTATAGTAGCATTCTTGGGTGTTATAATCTATCCGCGAAAAGACGGCAACATAGAATTGGGCCTCATGGGAATGGTTGATGTCGCGATCAAGAAATCTAATGGCACCTTGGTTCCCTTGATCTTATTTGAGATTTATCGAGCTTTGACCATCTGCCAAGAAGGGGGAAAATTCTTCCAAGGCTGCAACTTATTACTATAATTGTGGATACAGGAACATCTCTGCCACCGTGTCGGGTATATGAACTACGACATGACCAGTTTAGATTGCATCAAAGAATTTGAAAGCCAAGTGGAGGGTGTTGAATTTCTAGAGGGTACCAAGGCTTGGTTTGCACACTTAAGTTCTTTAACTTCGGATAAAATTGAGTGGACGTTTGGATGGCTCCCTGCCACCGAAGTCATATACATGTCAGCCGAAGTGTGTTATCTTCTCCTAATGGGCATCCGGAGAATCCATCCATATGCTCCTCACAGGGTTTTGCGCCAACTGGGGCAGGTTTCAAACCGTCCCCCATGATGAAGATTTGAGTGGACATGTCGTCGAATTAGGCCCAAAGGCTATATCCAGAAGGAAGAGTTCGCCAAGTTTGGAATGATTCCAAATTTCTCGAACCTAAGACTATGGTGCGGGATCTAGCTAGAGGTGAGGTAGACCCCAATTACATGATTTGGTTCGGTAAAAGGTTTCAGATTCCCGACAGACCTGCTAAGAGACCCCATGTCCAACAATTCACTAGCGACTCGCAGGAGCAATAAGACTGGTTGGCAAAAGAAGAAAGCTATAGGGCCAAGATAAGTAAATTAGAGGGACAAATCAGAGACCTTAAATTTGGAAATAGTATCCAAGCTGCCGCAGATGAAAGGGAGAAGAAGAATTTAACTCAGGAAAACGAAGCCCTCAAAGCTCAAATCAAGAAAATGAGAATAGCTGCTAGAAATTCGAAAAGAAGCCGAGCAAATGAAAGGCTTATAAGCGGTCTGAGAAAGAAAGTACTTGAGTGTCAATACGACCTAGAAAAATCTGAGGCCAGTATAACAAAAGTCCGAGCACAATTGGCAAAGAATGCAGAAGGGCAGGCAGAGTTTGTGCGACAAATGAAAAGAAAATATGAGGGAACAATCACTAATTTGAAGAGAAAACTAACCACCCTTGAAAATGAGGCGGACAAACAGGATAGGAACTTTAAAGACGATAGGGAACATTGATATGCTTTGATGACCCAGATGGAGGAAGATATGCAATAGTTGCAGAATCGAAGCCAACATGATACTCAGGTGCTAGAAGCTCGGAATAAGCAAATCGGGCTCCTGCTTCAGGAAAAAGGGTATTATCCGAGAGAGTGTTAGAGCCATTGCCGACTACATCGTCATGAAATACCACGCATGTGAGAACATGACTCAGACCACTTTCTTCGCTGCAGTAATGACATTTGTCCGCCATATAATGAGCGATTTGGAGCGGCTTGAAGTGGATCTCGCACATAGGCCTATGTCAAGACCGAATGATATCCCACGGGCCCCAGGAGTCGAAGCACTTATGTACTCATGATTTTTCATTTATCGAGTCTGTATTTCAGTTTTTAGTTTAGAATTTATTTTTGAGTCTGTTTGTAGTTTTTTAAAATTCCAAGAAATTGAGTAGTTTGAAGTCTTTTGTAATAGAAAGGTTTAGGAGTTTTTATTAATGGAAATTGAAAATTCCCCAAAAATTGTTTCTTTAATTTTCGCATTTATTTTCTTGAACTACGTAATGATCTGATTCATGCGGCGTCATGATACGTAGACAATCCTCATCGGATCCGGTCATGATTTTTGTAAATCACTCAAATAAGAGAGGGATGTGAAAGGAAAGAACCGAAAGAAAACCCAAAAAGAAAGTCAAAGAAAAACGAAAAAAGCAAGGAAAGAGAGGGAAGAAAAGAGCGGAAAATGGGAATAAAAGCACAAAAAGTCAAGGTGGAAGAAAAGAAAATTGAGGAAAAAGTAAGCAAAGCCGGGATGAAACATGCAACCGTGAGAAAACACGTAGAAACACATTTAACTGTATAGGTGCATCACACCCCAATGTGCGATTACCTATGTGTTAATTGCTTCAAACTGACCGGTTTGTTGTCTACTGTTAAGTTCAGTTTCTATAGTAAGGTGATTGGTTTTGTGGTAGTTTGGTTTCACATCCATACTTCACGAGGTCGAAAGGAAGCGTTGAAATGTCTTTGAAAATTCCTCTGCCAACAGTTCCTATTCCGGAGGATAGTCTAATCTCGGCCATCCCAACTTCTGAGTCAGCAGCTGCTAAGGAAAATAGAATTCTGCGTCTCCGCATGATGGAAATGTGGGACGCCTGGGCAAACGGAAAAGAACCACCAAGTGCGATACCTGAATTCCCTGAGCTATTTCCTAGGGCAAGTGGGACCTCCAACATCCCCATAAGTTATCCAAATACCCCATTGGGATGTCCTACCATTTCAGCCCACTTTGCTGGAACACCTTCTAAGGCTCGACCCCAGGTGCTAACATCCGGTGCGGCTTCAAACATATTCACCACGCCACCTTGTTCAGCTATGGCACAACCTACTTTACCCAGGCCTAGCTTTGATCAATCTTCCTTCATATTACAAGCACCATCTTTCCTAATGGAATCAACCCAGTTTACTACCAATGCTTACCCTCAACTGCCTCGGTATGAGTTTACCGCTGGGTAGGAGAAAACCGCAAAAACCCCTGAACAAAAGGAGATTACCAGAAAGATGAGAAGCATGGAGAAAAGTCTAAAAAATATACAGGGTCTGAGTGGGCAAAAGAGCGTATCTTACGCTGACCTGTGCATGTTCGCACATGTACATCTACCTTTGGGTTTCAAAACCCCGAAGTTTGAAAAATATAACGGGCATGGGGATCCCATTGCCCACCTCAAAGGTACTGTAACCAATTGCGGGGAGCGGGCGAAAAGAAGAACTTCTCATGGCCTACTTTGGAGAGAGCTTGGTCGGCATCGCTTCGGAATGATATATGGATCAGGATATATCTTGCTGGCATATTTGGGATGACCTGGCTCGGGACTTTGTCAGGTAGTTCAATATAACATCGACATTGCCCTTGACAGGAATTCATTGTCAAACCTAAAGAAAAAGTCCTCGAAGAGCTTCCGAGAGTATGCTGTCAAATGGTGCGAACAAGAAGCCAGAGTCAAACCTCCAATGGACGAAACAAAGATGTTCAGTGTCTTCCTTCAAGCCTAAGAGGCTGATTATTACCAAAACATGATGTCTGCGATGGGTAAGCCATTTACCGAAGCCATTAAAATTGGTGAAATGGTTGAAAATAGGTTGAAAACAGAATCTTGAGTCAGTCTGCTATAAGGGCTACCTCCCAAGCAATCCAAGGCGGGTCTAGAGGAGGAGCAAACCGAAAGAAGAAGGAAGAAACAGCAATGGCAACTTCAAGTGCAAGAAAATCCCGTCCACCCAGACCTCTTTTCTCTGAAAGAACCCCACAACATTACTATCCCCACTAAGATGTGGCTTATGCTATGGTTCCTCAGCCATACACAGTGATGAATGCCCAACCCTACGTCAGGCCACAACAACAATTCAATCAGAACTGAGCTACATTTCCCAGAAATCAACCTCTTCACCAAGCTCAGTACAATCTCAGACCTCCATAGAACAACTTTCGTGCTCGGGAACCACCTAAGATGGCAAATTTCACACCCATTGGCGAGTCTTATTCCAGCTTTTTTCCCAAACTTGTCCAGATGGGTTTGTTGCAGCCTGTACCCCAAACTAGGCAGAACCTAGCGTCGCCCGCTTACAGAGCTGGTACTCGATGTGCCTACCATTCAGGAGCAAAAGGGCATGATACAGATGATTGTTGGACCTTGAAGAGGGATGTGGAAAATCTGATAGAACAAAAGAGGATAGTTCTAAAGGATGAAGACTTTCCTAATGTAACCAACAATCCGTTACCGGCTCACAACAACGGGCCGATTATTTGAATGATATGTGAAGATAAAGAGTTTGACCCAGCTCTAAAAGCCATCATTGTCATAGCTGATGTGGAAAAGAAGCCAAAAGCTATCGCGAAACAAGACAAAGGGGAGAAGAAGAGCAAACCTATCCCTCAGAATACAGAAAAGAAAGTGGAAGTTAAAACTGGGGCAGCGCCCTCCAAAGATGTCGTTCTCTATGTTCCTCGAGGCCACAAGAAAGAACAGATATCATTGAGTCCTCCTAGAAGGTTTGATCTAAACAAGGGAGCTAAAATATATGTGCCTAGGGGACCTACATGGTGCGGGGGCCAATAATTCTACCAAGGCTGAATGAGCCCGTGGTTATTGGCCGCGCACCGCAATGGCCCATGACAGATCCCACTTCCGTTCTATGGAACTATAACAAAGCGGTAGTAACTTACAAAGGCAAAGAGATCTCGGGAGATGTTAAGGACAATAACCCGGCTGAGAAGTACCTCAATTTGGAAGAAGTGAATAATGCCACAAAGAAGCGTTTCCTACCTAAGAAGCCAGTGAGTGCTGAAGAAGCAGAAGTGTTCTTCCAGAAAATGAAAATGGCAGACTACGAGATAATCGACCAGCTCCGAAAGTCTCCTACCCAAGTCTCCTTGTTGTCTTTGCTAATGAATTCAACTGAACATCAAAAAGTGTTGATCAAAACTGTTAATGAAGCATACGTATCCATTGAAACCACTGTAGAACAGTTGGAGAGGATGACAGAAAGGTTTTTGCAGTCAATCAAATCTCTTTCAACAAGAATGATTTGCCCCTGGAAGGGGCTGCACACAACAAAGCCCTTCACTTGATAGTCAAATACGAAGGGTATTATGTGAAAAAGGTCATGCTAGATGGTGGTTCTGGGGTAGATATTTGCCCTCTCTCAACTCTGCACCGTATGGAAATCGGTACTGAGAGAATCAGACCCAACAACGTCTGTGTGCGCGCCTTTGATGGCATAAAGAGAGATACAATAGGCGAGATTGATTTGATTCTGACTATCGGCCCGGTGGATTTCGAGGTGACCTTTCAGGTTTTGGACATGGATACTTCCTATAATTTCCTCTTGGGTAGGCCATGGATTCACATAGCAGGGGCTGTGCCTTTTACTCTCCACCAGATGGTGAAATTCAAAAAAGAATATCAGGAGATTGTAGTTCACGGGGAAGATGAGCAATCGATTTATCGGGACCCATCAGTCCCTTGTCTTGAAGCTAGAGAAGGAAGTGAACATATAGTCTATCAGTCTTTCGAGATTGTGGTCGCAGACCAATGTGAAGAAGGAAACCCTTGCCCCCAACCCTTTCTTTCAAATGCATCAATTATGGTGGGCAAAGAAATGATCAGACATGGTTACAAACCTGGAAAAGGGCTCGGGAAGTCATTGCAAGGAATCATCGAACCAATCACTCTAGCTGCTAGTGAGAAGTTCTTTGGGGTAGGTTTCCAACCCACATCAGCTGATGGAAAATAGGCAGATGAAAGAAAGAACAATGGTTGGGTCTTGCCTCAGCCGATTCCGCATTTTTATAGGACATTTGTCAAACCTAAGTACAATCATGAAGAGGAAGATGAGGCATTCACAGCCAAGGAAATTGAAAAAATCTGTGGGGCTATGAGACAGATGTTGTATGAAACCCACATGGTCCAACCAAGGGAAGGCTCAAGCACCGCTGAGGTATTATACATGGGACCCAGTGCTAAACTGCAAAATTGGAAGGCTACTCCATTCCCAATCAGGCGGGAATCTCGGTAGTCCAGTCCTGCCACTTTTTCTGCATCGCGAGTTATTTCAGGGTGTAACTCGGATGTTTTCTTTAGTTTCCTGTCTTTAATTTCCAATGTAAACCCTGTTATCTTCAAATTCAATGAAATGAAATCAATATTTCATCGTTCATCTCTCTACTCTTTCTGATTTGTGTTATTTTTCTCTCTTATTTTGCTTTCAGTTCTAATAATGCTGCTTTAAATAACATGACATGCTTGCGGACTTCATGCCCAGATCCAAACACACTGTCTAACTGTGAAATAATGAACCAAGAACCGGAATATGATGAAGAAGAGGCTTTTAGGGAAATAAATCGAGAATTGGAACAATTTGAGAATAGACCTAAGCTGAACCTAAATGATATTGAGTAGGTTAATTTGGATAGTTCCGAAGAAGTCAGGGAAACCAAGATAAGCATTCACACAGATGAAAAAACCCGGGATGCATTGATTCAACTCTTGTTTGAATTCAAAGATGTGTTTGCTTGGTCATACGATGACATGCCAGGACTAAGTGTTGATTTGGTGGTTCATAAGTTACCAACTTACCCCGATTGCCCCCCTGTCCAGCAAAAGAAAAGAAAGTTTAAAACCGATATCAGTGACAAGATTAAAGAAGAGGTCACAAAACAGTTGAAAGCGTGGGTGATCCGAGTGGTTCGATACACCACATGGTTAGCCAATGTAGTTCCAGTGCCAAAGAAAGACGGGAAAACCCGGGTGTGTGTGGATTACAGAGATTTGAACAAAGCAAGTCCTAAAGATAACTTCCCTTTGCCAAACATCCACATCCTTGTTGATAACTGCGCCAAACATGAGATACAGTCCTTCGTGGATTGTTATGCAAGATATCACCAGGTGTTGATGGATGAAGAAGATGTAGAAAAACAACTTTTACCACACCATGGGGCATATACTATTATAGAGTCATGTCTTTTGGTCTGAAGAATGTCGGGGCAACTTACATGAGAGCCATGACTGCCATTTTTCATGACATGATGCACCAAGAGATAGAGGTGTATGTGGATGACGTGATCATCAAGTCCAGGACCCAGGATGACCATGTTCGGGACTTGAGAAAATTCTTTGAGCGGCTGCGTAAATATGATCTGAAGCTAAACCCAGCTATTGGGGTTCCATCTGGCAAACTTTTGGGATTCATAGTCAGTCGGAGGGGCATCGAGTTAGACCCAACAAAGATAAAGTCCATTCGAGATCTGCCTCATCCAAGAACCAAGAAAGATGTTATGAACTTGTTGGGAAGATTGAACTACATCAGCCGATTCATTGCCCAGTTGACGTCTACATGTGAACCCATCTTCAAGCTGCTAAAGAAAGATGCAACAATCAAATGGACAGACAAGTGCCAAGAAGCTTTTGACAAAATCAAAGAATACTTGTTGAACCCGCCAGTCTTGGTCCCACCTGAACCTGGAAGGCCTCTGTTCTTGTATTTGATAGTCTTGGAGAATTCTTTTGGATGTGTCCTCGGGCAACATGATATGACCGGGAGGAAAGAACAAGCAATCTACTATTTGAGCAAAAAGTTAACAAGCTACGAGGCTAAATATACTATGTTGGAAAGGACTTGCTGCGCTCTGACCTGGGCAGCTCAAAAGCTGAGGCATTACTTGTTGGCCTACACCACTTATCTCATCACTAGGTTGGACCCTTTAAAATACATATTCCAGAAACCAATGCCCACGGGAAGGTTAGCAAAGTGGCAAATCCTACTCACTGAATTTGACATAGTCTACATCACTTGAACGGCAATGAAAGCCCAAGCGTTAGCAGATCACCTGGCAGAAAACCCGGTTGATGATGAATACCAACCTTTGAGCACCTATTTCCCGGATGAAGAGGCAAATTCAGTTGAGGCAATATCCGAAGATACTAATGCTTGGAAAATGTTCTTTAATGGAGCGGTAAACGCAAAAGGTATTGGAATTGGGGCAATCTTGATCTCACCCACTGGTCAGCATTATCCAGCCACAGCCCGGCTTCGATTTTTCTGCACAAACAACACTGTCGAGTATGAAGCCTGCATTATGGGTATGAATATGGCAATTGACCAAGATGTCGAAGAATTGTTAATCATGGGAGATTCAGATCTAATTATACGACAAGCCCAAGGAGAATGGGAGACTCGAGATGTCAAACTTATTCCCTACAGGAAACGTGTGGAAGATCTTAGCAAGCGGGTCAAGTCAATAGAGTTCAGGTACATCCCTCGTTGTCACAATGAACTGGCCGATGCACTTGCTACTTTGGCCTCGATGCTTCCATACCCAGGCAATGCCCATATTGATCCATTGGAAATCCAAATCTGGAAAAGGCACGGTTACTGTAATAGGATTGAGGCAAAACCAAATATTCAGCCATGGTATCACGATATCAAAAGATTTCTGAAAACTAACGAATACCCCGAGCAAGCCAATGGAGACCAAAAGAGAACCATTAGACGGTATGCAAGTGGGTTTTTTCCTGAGCGGTGATGTCTTGTACAAAAGGACTTTGGATCTCAACTTGTTAAGATGTGTCGATGCCAAAGAGGCCGGAAAGATCATGTATGAAGTGCACGCCGGAGTGTGCGGACCCCACATGAACGGGTATGTTTTGGCAAAGAAAATCCTTCGAGCGGGCTATTACTGGATGACTATGGAAAACGACTGTTTCAGTTTCGTCCGGAAATGTCACCAATTCAGGTGCACGGTGATTTGATTCATGCACTGCCTACGGAACTGCATCCCATGTAAGCACCTTGGCCGTTTTGCTTAGGGCGTGGATGTCATTGGGCCGATTGAGCTGAAAGCTTCAAATGGGAATAGATTCATATTGGTCGCTATCCACTACTTCACAAAGTGGGTTGAAGCAATTACTCTCAAATCTATTACCAAGAAAGTTGTAGTAGACTTCGTATATTCCAACCTCATCTGCCGTTTTGGTATTCCTGCAACTATCATTACGAATAATGCTGCAAATTTGAATAGTAATTTTATGAGGGAGATATGTGAACAATTCAAGATAACACATCGGAACTCTATTCCTTATCATCCCAAAGCCAATGGTGTCGTCGAAGCAGCAAACAAGAACATCAAAAAGATTTTAAGAAAGATGATTCAAAGTTCCAAGCAGTGGCATGAAAAGTTGCCTTTTGCATTATTTGGGTATCACACTACTGTGCGCACATTGGTCGGAGCAACCCCGTACCTTTTGGTTTATGTCACTGAAGTCGTAATACCCACGGAAGTTGAAATCCCTTCTCTCCGGATCATTGTTGAAGCTGAAATTGAAGACAGTAAATGGGTCAAAACCCGTTTGGAATAGTTAACCCTGATCGATGAAAAGCAGATGGCCGCAGTCTGCCATGGGCAGTTGTATCAACAAGGAATGGCCTGTGCCTACAACAAGAAAGTGCGGCCTAGAAACTTCTAAGTGGGGCAAATCGTTTCAAGGCGTATTCTTCCCCATCATCAGGAAGCGAAAGGAAAATTTGCTCATAACTGGAAAGGTCTATACATTATCAGAAAATTGTTGCCAA
This sequence comes from Nicotiana tabacum, assembly GCF_000715075.1. Lineage (NCBI taxonomy): Eukaryota > Viridiplantae > Streptophyta > Magnoliopsida > Solanales > Solanaceae > Nicotiana > Nicotiana tabacum. Next base: position 113,393,315 of record NC_134087.1, read on the forward strand.
AAAAGGCATTGTATCTGGGAGACTTTGAAGGGAATGACCCAGAAACAGTTGTGAATGCAGATGCGGTCAAAAGGTATTATGTCTAATCCTTCTGTAACAATAGCATTATCCGATTGGGACGACAAAGGCTTTCATTCCCGCTACCCCAAACACTCCAATCTTTTTTTAACCCTTTGAGCCGGTTACCTTTCTTTCTTTATCCTCTTTGGAACTCGAAGACGCTTGTAACAAAAAATGAAGATAAGAAAATGAAATGAAAAAAAAACAGAAAAACAAAAACAAAATGTTTTCCCTGAACTACGTTCGACTTGATTCTAAAAGAATACGTAGGCAGCCTCTCTCTCGGGTTCAGTCACACCAAAACAAAAACCCAAGTTCCCCCCGTAAATGAAACTGGGGCAGATGTTGTGATGGTTCGGCGATGATCCCGCCTGAACAGTTCCAAAGTTGTAGTTCAATCCAAATTCTTTTTACCCAAACCTTGTTCAAGTCCTTCCGATCAATCGGTGAAAGGTTTTCAAAATCGGAGAATGCAGTTGTTTGGATCCGACGCAACCAGGATGAGAGAAATAAAATAAGAGAGTCTTATTGGTGAAAACCTACGGGCACCGTAAGGCGATGGTGAGCAGAGAAACTGAAAATGAGAGAGTCTTATTAGTGAAAACTCGTAAAGAGCACTATAAGGCGATAATTAGAAGAGAAATGAAAAAGGTCAATTAGAGAAAACCCATAAAGGGCGTCGTTGATCGAAAAGAAGAAACCTTTCACCACCATTGGTATTGAAAGAGTCTTGACAAGGTTTCTCGATTTCAAAAAACACGGGCGCAATAGGTTTATGAGAGGTTGGATAGTTGTGCAGATCGGGTATCCAGTCTAAGAAGCATGTCATGTCTATTGAAGTCCGCATGCACCCTAGATAAGTCTTTCTTTCCTCCCCGAAAGGGACACTTCTCTTTAGATTCATTTTCTTGTCCTTTGGTTACTTTTACTTGAATCCCTTTAGGTCTAACACTATTTTCCGAGACTAATACAAAGAAAAGGTGGCAAGATTGGTTTTACAGGGTTCTGCCTAATAAAAGCCAAATCCAAAGAAAAGTACCCAGCCTCAGCAAGTGCATCAAGTCAATTCCGACTGGCCATGATAGCCGATGCTCTGAAATCAGAGTTATTGAAAATGAAAAGAAATCCAAAGTCAAAAGCCCCTAGAGGCAGAACAAAATGAAAGGGCCAAAGCCCCATGCGGGTGAGCCGTTGTGAGAAATTTTGAAAAGTTGAGTTCCTAAGTTTTAAGAGAGAGATCAATCTTCAAAAATGCGAGCAAGCAGCAGAGGTTCTCACCAAAAGAGTTGGGCCGAGATCAAGTGATCAAAAACGATCAAGGCCACAAAACCAACCACCGTTTCAAACTAACAATTATTCTTTGTTTGAAAATTGAAACAGGTGCAATCCAAAGCAACCGTGCAAGCAACAGGTGCACCAAAAAAGGGAAAAAAGAGATGCGCAAGAGCTAGAAACAGCCCTGCAACAATAATCAACCCAAAAGGGAAGTTCCCCCCCCCCCCCAAATTCTTTCCTGCATTTTTACTAAAAAATGAAATGAAAAAAAAGAAATAAGAAGAAAATTCAAAAAATGATAGCTTAGGATTTCCAACCTCAATCTTTTACGCTTTTGCCAAGTTTAGGTCTCAAATCCCTAAGTTGAGTTTTATAGACATAGGGCCTCCATTCCCTAGTCGCCTTTTGCCAACATTAGGGCTCCAATCCCTGAGTTGAGATTTTAGACATAGGGCCTCCATTCCCTAGTCGCCTTTTTGCTAACATTAGGGCTCCAATCCCTGAGTTGAGATTTTTAGACATAGGGCCTCCATTCCCTAGTCGCTTTTTTGCCAACATAGGCTCCAATCCCTAAGTTGAGATTTTTAGACATAGGGCCTCCATTCCCTAGTCGCCTTTTAGCCAACATAAGGGCTTCAATCCCTAAGTTGAGGTTTTTAGACATAGGGCCTTCATTCCTTAGTCTCCTTTTTGCCAACATTAGGGCTCCAATCCCTAATTTGAGATTTTTAGACATAGGGCCTCCATTCCCTAGTCGCCTTTATTGCTAACATTAGGACTCCAATCCCTAAGTTGATAGTTTTAGACATAGGGCCTCCATTCCCTAGTCGCCTTTATTACCAACATTAGGGATCCAATCCCTAAGTTGAGATTTTTAGACATAGAGCCTCCATTCCCTAGTTACCTTTTTGCCAATATTAGAGCTCCAATCCCTGAGTTGAGACTTTTAGACATAGGTCCTCCATTCCCTAGTCACCTTTTGCCAACATTAGGGCTCCAATCCCTAAGTTGAGATTTTTAGACATAGGGCCTCCATTCCCTAGTCGCCTTTTGCCAACATTAGGGATCCAATCCCTGAGTTGAGATTTTTAGACATAGGGCCTCCATTACCTAGCCGTCTTTTGCCAACATTAGGGCTACAATCCCTAAGTTGAGATTTTTAGACATAGGTGTAAAGCCCCAGAAAATTTTGCTTAGTAATTTAAGATTTCGTGGTGCCAAGGTAGGCTAATTATTTTATCTTGCGTGCAAATGAGGATTAATGATATTATGGATATCATGTGGATATGTTAATAAGTGTATAAGTCTTATTATAATTGATTTAGGGTCTAAGGAGAAGCCTAAGTCTAAGACAAGTTGGAGAATTACCAAATAGACTAAAGTTGTAAATGAGTATGCACAAGACCTCACTTTGGACAAGTATATCTCTGTTTATATAAGGTTTTGTGCGATGCACAACTTATCAAATGAAAGGACTTTGAGTCTAGTTTCCAACTCTTTAAACCATTTGTCATTCGGACACTCATACCAGAAGTTATGACCAAATTACCAAAAGCAGCACAGAATTTTACATTATCGCGGCACCCCATGCGGTGCCCCATGCGGCGCGCCTGTGGGGAGGTACAGAGAGCATCCAAAACCGTTTTTTGAGAACTTTTTTCATAACCGTGGCGCCCCACGTGGCGCGGCTATACAAAAACGGATTTTTTGTTATAAAACAACCTCATTTCGTCAAATAGATGGAAGGGACCATTTATTGAGCAAAAATAAGATACTTTTAGAGAGAGAGAGAATGCCCTAGAGTGGGAAAGTGTTCCTCATCAATTCTTCTACAACTCTTGCTAAAATTATGAAGGATTAACAAGGAAAACCACACTAGGTCTTCATCCTTGAGGTAAGATTCTATACCCTAACCTTTAATTTCGAATTTTAGCTAAAGACAGGTATTTATCAAGAATATTTGTGGGTATTGGAGTTGTTATCCTGTTTGCATGTGTTGTCAAGAGGTGTAGGAATATGGTTGAGCTAAATATGAAAAAGTATGGGTTGTGGGTTGATGAAATCCTCTATAAAAGGACCATAAAGATTTAACGCTCATATGGTGTTTGATAAAGTGCTCAAATGAGCTAGAATTATGAATATCTTCCTAATTTGTGTCCAATTTTGTTATGTCTCGAAGTAGATGGGCATTGATAGAATTTCCGGAATGTTGTAGTAACTTAATGAAAAGCTCTTTGAGGTATGTATGGCTAAAACCCCTTTTATTAGAAATTGAGCTCTGTTGGCGTTTACGAAAGTGTGGTAAGATTTGAATTGGTTAATGTATTGATTGTTATTGCGCATTAATTGATTTGCAATTAACTACACATATACGTGAAGGATGTGCCTCAATGTGAGTAGTGTACCATTCTTGATAATTAGAGAAGTATGAAGAATAAAATTATGTGTTGAAATGCTTAGGCTATAAGCCAAGATAGAAACTGAGAATTAGTCATGCTAGCTATGTGCCCACTTACCTGTACTGCAACTTGAATTACTTTTGTATATGCCTATGATCACAACTTTCAAGATGAATACTGAAAATGGAAAACGATGTGATAATGGTGGCCATGAGTGCCAAGGAATTTATATGATATATATATATATATATATATGAAATAAAGATTCAGATGTGATGACTAATGAGAAAGGAACAATGCCTAGATAAGGCAGCCTAGCCGATCGAGTCGTGATCGGACACCATGCTGCACACATGGTGGTAATGTGCTGATATTGAATTCCGGATAAGGGAAATGAAATAGTGATTGAGATATATGCCTCCAATGAGGTAACCTAGCTGGTCCGGTTGTGATCGGACTCCGCTTAAGATAGCGATGGTATTGAGAACAGTGATGAAAATATGAAAGAAATGCCCCAAACTATATTTTGGAAATTATATGAAGGATTGAATGAATTGAATATTTGATTTACTCATGTGATTTACTTGTACTTGCTTGATAGTTCTTTCTAGTAAAATGGTGTTTAGTTATACATACTAGTGCTCTTCGATGGCACTGACGTCCCTTTTGCCGGGGCGCTACATTATTTTATGAATATAGGTGGATCTACTGCGGATAGTGCCAATCGCGCATAGCGGAGTACCTTATTCTCAAAGTCTTGGTGAGCCCCTTTATCCTTCAAGGGGTTATATTGTACATCTTCTTATTTTGGACTTTCACTTTTGATGTATAGCCGGGGCCTTGTTGCCGGCATTGTTATCACGTCTTTTGTATTCTTAGAGGCTCCATAGACGTTTGTGTGGGTTATGTATGGGTATTGGATAGGTCAATGGACCATGTTGTAACCTTGTACTCTTGCTTTCTTCTACATTATAACTTGTATGGAACCTTGGAAGTTTAACCATGTTTTAAATGTTGTGATATAAAATGAACTAAGATGTTGAATGTACTATCTTTTCTAGTTTAAATAAAGGTAAGCATGGCTTCCTTATTCCTATCGAGTTGGGTAGATAGCGGTTGATAAGTCTTGCTCAGTTGGGTTCACTCGATTGAGCACCGGTCGCGCCTCCCGAAGTTGGGCCATGACAAACTTGATATCAGAGCCTAAGGTTTTAAAGTGTCCTAGGATGTCTCAGAGCTGTGTCTAGTAGAGTCCTTCTTATCGATGTGTTGTCGACCATATCTATAATTTGGAAGCTACATGGACATTTAGGAATATTACCCTTCTTCAACACTCCAGATCGTGCGATAAAGCTTGACTATAAGATTGTCTTCTAACTCGTGTGTTGAGATTCGAGATAAGTTTAAACGCTCTTTCGTCTATTTCAAGTAATGTTGTCATGTGGAATGACCAATGGGAAAGGCCTGAATATTAATGAGATAGCACGTGTATCATGTTGAACAAATTGTATGGATATATGAGATACGTACATAGTACCAGAAGCATACTTTATATGAGAAAAATGTTTAAATTGATCACCCACCTCCAAAGAGATATTGACTTGATAAATGAGATGCGAGCTTATATGGCACCTGTTGATAGTGTGGGAAGCATGTATATGATCCTAAGGTGTAAAAGAAAAATTTGTTATATAAGCATGTGATATATGTAAGGCATGACCAGGAGAGTAATGACAAACATGTAGGTCTCTCACGGGAGACAAGAAGTCATGAAATGAGAGTCAATTGAACCCATAATGAGAAGACCCTTATGCTATGAATGTTATAAGAATCCCATAAGTGTATGAAGTTGTGTTACACTCCTAAAGGATATTGACATGAGGAATTGGAATCCCAAGTCCGTGTGGTTGAATAAGAGTAGAGAACTTATGAGGTTAATACAATGCTGACTTCAATCTCCCTAATAGTCGAACATATATGTGAGGGATAGAGATATGAAACATATGTCCATGAAGTTGCTAAATTCAAGACTTGTGTCAAAATCCGGGGTATTCGCCCTAAGTGGGGGAGGAAGGGCCATAGTAAGGCCACCTAAAAACAATGAAACAAGAGTAAGACCATGGTAGCTATGATGTTTGAATATTTTGTTGAAGACATGCGTAGTCTAGAAAGGTGATAATGGATAACGTGATTATCTGAAAGGATATGCTAATGATAGACCACTAGTACCCCAAAAAAATGGAAGGTTAAGGAAGGTAAATTCTTCATACATGGCAATGTGAATGATAGGGTCAACGATCCTAGAAACTAAGAGTATGTTTGTAAAGGGATTTTATACTTGTTAGAGGGTTAGGAACAATAGAACCTAAGGAAGTACTATAGGCCAAATATGGAAGGTTGCGAGTTTTTAGAATGGGTTAATCATAGATCTATGATTTAACCAAAGTACCAAGGCGTTAAGAAAGGCGAAGCGAGTGGGAGAAATAAATGTGATGCTATAATAACCCAAGAGGGTATTTGGGCTTGATGGAGAGCCTCTAAAGAATCTTACAAGCAAAGAAGTGTTAAGTGATATCACGATGAACACACTTTCCCACGAATATCCTAACAAGAGTTAAGAGGTGAGCGGGTTAAAAACAATTAAGGAAAAATACCACGTAACATGTGGAAGAGTGTGTGGCTATTCACTAGCTAGGAATAATGAGGTGAGAAGAAATAAGAAGAAAATCTATAGATTGAGATGTCCATGGTTATCGCAAAATAGTTCGTATCAGAATGGTGGACTCGCCTGGAGCATAAGTGTTAATAGAAGGTATAAAGGACTAACCGTAATGTTACCGACTTGGGTAACACTGAATATCAACTAAAATATTTAGAGGGAGTTCATGTCTACATATTACAATGGAAAGTGAGACTACTGGTGGTGAAATAGTGGCGTGATAAACTCAACAAACCAGACACAATGATACCATGAGTCCATGGGGTGCAGACAAGTGCGTGGCACAATAAGGCTATCTACTATGTATTATAGCAAAATGGAATGGGAATGAATGTCCCAATCACAAAGAAAAGATAGTACTAATATATTGGCAAGACCGAAAGGGAGAATAAAAAGGGCAAAACAACACAATCTACCTAAAGAACAAAGGGAAATGTTTGAAATGTAGTGAGAGAGGATGAACACTTGTTACGAATCAAACATGTTTAACATGATAGCTCTTAAGCCACAATACCAACAAACACTATTAGTAGCTACAATATTCGGAATAAGGTGAATTACTTATTGAGGATGGAGTAATTCTTATACTTAGAAGGAAAACAAGAAGTTTTTGTTGAAGAATTTAGGAAGATTTCAAGTTATTGTTCGGGCCAGTGCTCTTTGTGAGTTGAATGTGTACTAAGGTTATTTATACGTGTTTTGGGAAGTGTTTAACAGTATGGAGGGATCATGAGAATGTTCACAAAGGAAGTGGAGTGGTTTCTTAAATCCTATAAGGCACACAAGGAGGAAAGAGGTTGACTAGGAAAGGTCTGAGCCCAATGTTACATTACATTTGATGTAATGTCATGCATGTTGATGATATTAAGGTGTGTGCGCAGGCTAGAAGATGTATTCCTTTGAAATAGAGGGTTCTATAAGAAAACTGATCCAGTAATGTCTTTGTTGAGAATTTGGAAGAGCAAGTTGCAAGTACTCACATAAGATTGTAACCATATCAAGAAAATTATTGAAGAACTCAAATCCTAGGAGGTCATATGTAAGAGAAATGTGACATAGATGGTCCACTATTGATGCAACATGGCCAGGTGATCGCTTATGCTTCAAGGCAACCCAAGAATCATGAAAGGAACTATTCGACACAAGACTTACTTGCGGCGGTAGTTTTGTATAAAGATTCAGCGATATTATGTATATGGGGTCCACGTTGATGTATTTATGAACTACAAGAGCCTTCAATATATTCTTTTTTAAACAAAAGGAGTTGAATCTAAGACAGAGGGGATGGCTCGGGTTATACAAGGGCTATGACATCGATATTCCCTACCACCCGGGAAAGGCTAATGTCGTGGCAGATACACTTAGTAGAAAATCTATGGGGAGTTTGGCTCATTTGGGGGCATATCAGAGGCCGTTAGCCAGGGAGGTTTACCAGTTAGCCAGTTTAGGAGTTCGCCTTGCGGACTCTAGTGAAGGAGGGGTAATTATACAGAATAGGGCCGAATCATCGCTTGTAGCGGAGGTGAAGGAAAAGCAATTCAACGATCCCTTGTTAGCACAATTGAAAGAGGGGATTCACAAACACAATACCACAGCTTTTTCCTTTGGCATGAATGATGGTACTCTATGGTACCAAGACCGCCTATGTGTTCCTGATATCGACGGTCTTCGGGAAAGGATCATGGAAGAAGCTCACACATCCAGGTATTCCGTGCACCCCGGTTCTACAAAAATATATCATGATCTCAAGGAAATTTATTGGTGGAACAACATGAAGAGGGATGTGGCGGATTTTGTAGCAAAATGTCCAAATTGTCAACAAGTGAAGGCCGAACATCAAAGGCCCAGTGGATTGACTCAAAGCATAGAAATTCTAATGTGGAAATGGGAGATGATCAATATGGATTTTGTAGTAGGACTGTCGTGCACTCCGCGCAGGTTCGACTCAATTTGGGTGATCATTGACCAACTCATAAAATCAGTGCACTTCTTGCCAGTTAAATCTACCGACACAGCGGAACAGTATTCTCAGTTGTATATCAAAGAAATAGTCAGGTTGCATGGCACTCCAGTCTCAATCATTTCAGATCGAGGGGCTCGGTTCACGACCAACTTTTGGAAGAAATTTCAGCAAGGTTTGGGTACGCAGGTAAACCTTAGCACAACTTTTCATCCACAAACTGATGGGCAAGCAGAGCGGACTATTTAGACACTTGAAGACATGTTGTGTGCTTGTACTATTGATTTCAAGGGTAGTTGGGATGACCATTTGCCACTCATAAAATTTGCTTACAACAACAGCTTCCATGCTAGTATCCAGGTGGCATCATTCGAGGCACTGTATGGTAGGAGATGCAGGTCTCCCATTGGGTGGTTCGAGGTTGGAGAAGCAGAATTGATAGGGCCGAACCTCGTGTATCAGGCCATAGAGAAAGTCAAGATTATTAAGGAGAGGTTGAAAACTGCTTAGAGTCGCCAAAAGTCTTATTCGGACATTCGTCGCAGAGATTTGGAGTTCAAAGAAGATGATTGGGTATTTTTGAAGTTTTCCCCCATGAAGGGCATCATGAGATTCGGGAAGAAAGGAAAATTAAGTCCGAGGTATGTCGGACCGTACAGAATCATTCAGAGGATTGGTCAGGTGGCGTACAAGCTCGAGCTGCCACCTGAGATGTCGTTGGTACATCCAGTCTTCCATGTGTCTATGTTGAAGAAGGTAGTGGGAGATCCGTCCGCTATTGTACCAATTGAAGCTATTGAGGTTAATAAAGAACTATCTTATGAAGAAATTCCAGTTGCCATTCTTGATAGGCAAGTCCGGAAATTGAGAAATAAGGAAATTGCCTTTGTAAATGTGTTATGGCGAAACCAGCAGGTTGAGGAAGCCACTTGGGAAGCCGAGGAAGAAATGAGAAAGAAGTACCCACATTTGTTTGAATAGTTATGTAATAGCTTTCATGCATTTGGTTCCTATGAACTCTTATCTTTTGATTTGATCTATGTTAAACTATTCCATTTTGGTTATATATGTTGCCTATGCGGCCATGGTTGGTGTTGTACAAGTTATGTTATGTCTATGGGACATGTATATGCTGTTAGGATATGTATTTGGGGCTCTCTGACAGGTAGATAGTCCTAGTTACAAAGGAAACTCTGGCGAAATTTTCATAAATTTAAGGAGTTAGCCAAAATCGAGGTTGTTGATATATTTCATGATGTGAAAAAGCAGAAGTTACATAAGGATGGCTAATTAATAAACCTTGATCCTCATTCGAGGACGAATGATCTTAAGAGGGGGAGAATGTAAAGCCCCAGAAAATTTTGCTTAGTAATTTAAGATTTCGTGGTGCCAAGGTAGGCTAATTATTTTATCTTGCGTGCAAATGAGGATTAATGATATTATGGATATTATGTGGATATGGTAATAAGTGTATAAGTCTTATTATAATTGATTTAGGGTCTAAGGAGAAGCCTAAGTCTAAAATAAGTTGGAAAATTACCAAATAGACTAAAGTTGTACATGAGTACGCACAAGACCTCACTTTGGACAAGTATATCTCTGTTTATATAAGGTTTTGTGCGATGCACAACCTATCAAATGAAAGTTTTTTAAGTCTAGTTCCAACGCTTCAAACAATTCGTCATTCGAACACTCATACCAGAAGTTATGATCAAATTACCAAAAGCAGCGCAGAATTTTACACTACCGCAGTGCCCCATACGGTGCCCCATGTGGCGCGCCTGTGGGGAGGTACAGAGAGCATCCAAAAACGTTTTCTGAGCACTTTTTTCACAACCACAGCGCCCCACGCGGCGTGGCTATACAAAATTAGGTTTTTTGTTATAAAACGACCTCATTTCGTTAAATAGATGGAAGGGACCATTTCTTGAGCAAAAATCAGATACTTTTAGAGAGAGAGAGAATGCTCTAGAGTGGGAAAGTGTTCCTCATCAATTCTTCTACAATTCTTGCTCAAATCATGAAGGATTAACAAGGAAAACCACACTAGGTCTTCATCCTTGAGGTAAGATTCTATACCCTAACCCTTAATTTCGAATTTTAGCTAAAGGCGGGTATTTATCAAGAAAGTTTGTGGGTATTGGAGTTGTTATCTTGTTTGCATGTGTTGTCAAAAGGTGTAGGAACATGGTTGAGCTAAAAATGGAAAAGTATGGGTTGTGGGTTGATGAAATCCTCTATAAAAGGACCATAAAGATTTAACGCTCATATGGTGTTTGATAAAGTGCTCAAATGAGCTAGAATTATGAATATCTTCCTAATTTGTGTTCAATTTTGTTATGTCTCGAAGTAGATGGGTATTGCTAGAATTTCCGGAATGTTGTAGTAACTTAAGGAAAAGCTCTTTGAGGTATGTATGGCTAAAACCCCCTTTTATTAGAAATTGAGCTCTGTTGGCATTTACGAAAGTGTGGTAAGATTTGAATTGGTTAATGTATTGATTGTTATTGCGCATTAATTGATTTGCAATTAACTACACATATACGTGAAGGATGTGCCTCAATGTGAGTAATGTACCATTCTTGATAATTAGAGAAGTATGAAGAATACAATTATGTGTTGAAATGCTTAGGCTATAAGCCAAGATAGAAACTGAGAATTATTCATGCTAGCTATGTGCTACTTACCTGTACTGCAACTTGAATTACTTTTGTATATGCCTATGATCACAACCTGCAAGATGAATACTGAAAATGGAAAACGATGTGATAATGGTGGCCCTGAGTGCCAAGGAATTGATATGATATATATATATTTGAAATAAAGATTCAGATGTGATGACTAATGAGAAAGGAACAACACCTAGATAAGGCGGCCTACCCAATCGGGTCGTGATCGGACACCATGCCACACATATGGTATTAATGTGCTGATATTGAATTCCGGATAAGGGAAATGAAATAGTGATTGAGATATATGCCTCCAATGAGGCAACCTAGCCGGTCGGTTCGTGATCGGACTCCGCTCAAGATAGCGATGGTATTGAGAACAGTGATGAAGATATGAAAGAAATGCCCCAAACTAAGTTTTGGAAATTATATGAAGGATTGAATGAATTGCATATTTGATTTACTCATGTGATTTACTTGTACTTGCTTGATAGTTCTTTCTAGTAAAATGGTGTTTAGTTATACATACTAGTGCTCTTCGATGGCACTAACGTCCCTTTTGCCGGGGGCGCTACATTATTTTATGAATGTAGATGGCTCCATTGCGGATAGTGCCAATCGGGCATAGCGGAGTACCTTCTTCTCAAAGTCTTGGTGAGCCCCTTTCTCATTCAAGGGGTTATATTGTACATCTTCTTATTTTGGACTTTCACTTTTGAGGTATAGCCGGGGCCTTGTTGCCGGCATAGTTATCACGTCTTTTGTATTCTTAGAGGCTCCGTAGATGTTTGTGTGGGTTATGTATGGGTATTGGATAGGTCAATGGACCATGTTGTAACCTTGTACTCTTGCTTTCTTCTACACTATAACTTGTATGGAACCTTGGAAGTGTAACCACGTTTTATACGTTGTGATATAAAATGAACTAAGATGTTGAATGTACTATATTTTCTAGTTTAAATAAAGGTAAGCATGGCTTCCTTATTCCTATCGAGTTGGGTAGATAGCGTTTGATAAGGCTTGCTCAGTTGGGTTCACGCGATTGAGCGCCGATCGCGCCTCCGGAAGTTGGGGCGTGACAATAGGGCCTCCATTCCCTAGTCGCCTTTTGCCAACATTAGGGCTCCAATCCCTAAGTTGAGATTTTTAGATATGGGGCCTCCATTCCCTAATCTTTCCTCCTAAACACACACAATTCTTATTTTATCGCTTTCAAAAAAAATCTAGATTTTAGTTACAATTAACTCACGAAATTTTCCTAGTGAAAGCTGGGGCAGAAAAATTTCGTTCGTTTGTTTGTTTCGGTGTCTGTGCAGGTTTGACCTCGAGGAACAGGATTCGAGATGCCCAAAAGAATGAGTCTCAATCCAAAATAAAGAAAAGAATAAAAAGAACAAAAGAAGTGAATTCAAAAGTTGAAGCGGAGAAAGATGCGGACTACTCAAGATATGATTGAAGTGACAAGTTTCGCATCTCCCGTCTTGATTCAAAGCTAAAGAAAGAACCAGCACCTACAGCTGACGAGCATCAAGATTCAGATCGTAGTCCACAGCAAGAACAAGCTAAGACTCAAGATCAATCTTCAAGAGATTTATAAATAGGAATATTGTAACTCGTAGTTGATAGGCTTAGCTAGTTTAGCTTCTTATTTTCAATTTTTGGTTGTAATAAGGAGTTCAACAAGCAGTAGCAGCAGCAACAACAGTGAAATCCCAGCTTCCCGGTAGTCCCAGCTGCCAAAACTTCCAGAACTACACTGACCTGATTCCTTTATAGCCAAGGATATGTAGGCAACCTTAGAAGCAAGGTTCGGCCAGGCTCTTTTCAAAAATGCTTCTCATGGAGTTTCTGATAGGCAAAAATCCCTCGTAATTGGTCATTTTATCTTTGCCAGAAAACCCTTCGTGTCTCCGAGCAAAGAGGGGCAGTTGTGAGCACGTGATTTTTACCTCACATGAATTACTCCTACAGAATTCCCAAAATTAGATTTTTTTTAATTATTTGTTATTTTAGGAATTATTGTAGAATTTTTCTAGTTGTTTGCATTTTCGTGTGCATGTTTAATCTTTTTTAAATCATAAAAATACAAAAATACATTGCATTTGCATTTAGGATTTAATTTTACATTTTTAGATTAATTAGTAAATTAGTGTTTTACAAAAAATGGAAAAAATCACAAAAAATAACTTATTTTTGCATTTTTAATTTTTAGTTTCGAATTTTGGGTAGTTTTTTTAATTTTGTATTTAATTAGTTGTGATAATTATTATTTAGAGTTAATTGATTTAATTTGGTAGGATAATTTGTATAGGGGTTAATTTAGGTTTTATTTTAATTTTTTTGAAAAGAAAAAGGAATTTTGAAATAAAAAAGAAAAGAAAAAGAATTGAGAAATAAAAGAAAAAGGAAGAGAATTGAAAAGATTCTGATTTTTGGGCCAAATATATTTAAAATCCCTTAGGCCCAAACAATTACACCCTGAAACCCGACCAAACCAGCCCAAAATCCGCTCCCCTACCCGGTCCACCCGTGTAACTCCCAAACGACCCTGTTTCAATCACCTGTGAACAAGACCCTTGATTTTCCTTGATTGAACGGTCGAGAACTAGGGTATTGACGGTATTTAACTGTCTGAACTACTTGCCCCCCCCCTTACATCCTCATTCTTCATCCCCTTCAGAGATCGATCCAAACCCTAAAGCTGCCCCATTTTCCACCGTTCTCAGGCCGGCGGCGCCACCTCCAATCCGCCCCAAATCCACACCCCAAAACCCTCATGGCTTCCTCATACCAAATCCAGTACCCCTTTCCTTCGAATCATCACAGAGCTTGTCGAATCTTAAATCAAAGGCCTGAACCCTAAAACCCCAAAGTCCCAAATCAACGAGTTTAATGAAGATTTGAGGTCGAAATTGACCTTATTCGTGTGTTTTCGTTTGAGAACACACGATTAAGGCCCATTTCGGTCAAAATCGAGGGCCCGAGGGGTAATTTCAAGATTTGTTCCGGCTGGTTCTTAGGTATTTTTATCTTTCTTTGTCCTTCCTTCATTTTTCTTCTTCTTTTGTTTCGTTTAAGGTTCCAGTTCTTCATTTTCTCGCTTTGTCTCCTCTGTTTTGTCTCTATTGTTTTTCGTTTTTGAGTCATTTCTGCTTGCATGCTTTAAATTAAAGTTATTAGTTCTGGTTTGTTTTAATTTCTTTGTTTCTTTGGTGTTATTTCATTTTTTTTTTGGTTTTCAATAAAAGAAGTTCTGAGTTTCCTTTGGAAAATCCTGTTGGGCTCATTAAATTTAGGTTTCATGATTTGAATTTGGGTTCTGTTAAGCAGAGACCCAGCGAAAAGGGATTCAATCGGTTTGGCAAGACTAACTCTAGAACTTGGACCTTGGGTCAATTTGACCCATGACCCCTGAAATTAGCTTATTTCTGCATTCTAGTTTAGTTTTCTATTATGTGTACATTTGACCATTTTGTTGTTATTTCTTCTTGAGTTTTGAAAGTTTCAGGTAGTTACTCTAATTTAGATGATTTGTTTGTTAAAAGGACTGAAACTTTGTTGAACATGGGGACTTCTGTTTCTTCTATATATTTAAGTGCTAAAGAAGCCAATGTAAGATTTAGAAATCTCGTTTGACTTGCTTAAGAATCCCCTGTTGAATCCATCTTTCCAGACATGTGAATTTGTTTGAAATCCCATCAAGTGTTCTAATGAAAATTGGAGTAAGAGCTGACTATGTTTTGATAGTAATCCCAATGGGGTGATTGATTATAATGTTCTGAGATATATTCACTAGGTTTATTAGCCTTCATAATGGCTAGTAATAATTCTGATATTCAAGTTTATGTGGCTTGTATGTCCTTTGATCCTGAAACTCCTATTTTGTCTTGAAAAAAGAAAAAGGGCATGCTCTTGTATTTCTTTTATTATAAAAGCAGTTTTTATGTAAATTTGAAATGGTTAAGTATAGTTTGTGTGGCTTGAGTTTGGGGTGTTAAATGGTAAAATAAGCTGCATACGAGCTATTGCTGATCAGAGATTGTATTTTCATTTTTATTTTTGAACGTGCTCTGTACTTGTTAAATGATTGTCGGTATTTGTGCAAACTTTTAAATCTTTCGTAAAAAATATATTTTGTCTTAAGTGTTAATGCTGAATCGTGAACTGGGCCGTTAGCGTTGGCCCAGTTGTGCCAAAGTTCTCCTCAACGATTTATATTCTCGATATGGGCCGTATGTTGAGACCTGTTGTCGCCTTCGCGCTAGTTATGGAATTGGCGAGTGTCAACTGGGCTTCCAGTCGATTTATGCCTTCTTGTGATAACCAAACGCCTGTTCTATTTAGTGTCAACCAATTAGCTACTAAATTTTGGTTTAGACACTTATCAAAATGAATTAGGAACTCCCTTGGCCTTTCAATCAATTAATTAGGTCCTTAATTAGCGAGGTGTGTTGTGCCAAATAAAATCTCAAAACGCATGGCCCTCATTTAATTAATTTTAATCCTTAGAAATCGAGGCGTGCCATTTAGTTAAATGTTCCATGGCCCTCGCAAATTTAAAAGTGTGTAGTTGCTTTAGGCGCGCTATTTAAAAAATTACTTTTCTAAACTCGGGTGTGCATTTCATGTGACCCAAATCCAAATCTCAACAACGTTAAATAAAATGCGTCATGGATCGAGGGTGCATTTCATGTGGCGTGGTTCAAAGACGTATTTTAGATAACGTTGAATCTTCCTAAAATTAATTAAAAGCGGTTATTAATTTAAAATTATACCATATGCCAAGACATGTATTAAAATCAGATAATAGGTCAATTATGATAGTTTAAGCGACCGTGCTAGAACCACGGAATTCGGGGGTGCCTAACACCTTCCCTCCGGTTAACAGAATTCCTTATTTAGAATTTCTGGTTCGCAGACTTCAAAAGGAAAGTCGAATTTTCCTCGATTTGGGATTTTAAAATAAACCGGTGACTTGAGACACCAGAAAACAAACTATTCTAAGTGGCGACTCTGAATAAAATTGAATAAATAATTCTATTTCGAATAATGTCACTTAAAGTAGAAAAACACCCTTATATCACCTCTCGGGATGTAAAAAGGAGGTGTGACAAAGTGCAAGATTGAATAAATAAATTATTATAATAAAATCAAGCAATATTATCAACCATCAAACTATAATAGTCAATAACAACCCATAATCCTAGAATAATGAGGTTCTTAGCCACTCATGTTCATGACAATACTCAAATATTATTTTTAAACATAAAAGCTATGAATACTAGATGACGGATGGAAGAATCAATGAATTCCGTGCTCCCGAGTGTTTCGTACTTGTATTTTTCTCTTAAAGTGGTGTCTCCCCCTCCAAAATAGGTTTAGACTTGCTTTTATACGAGGTGGGGGCATTTGGCTCGAAATAACCAAGTCTCGAGCGAAATATGACAAGTTCCCGTCACCAATACTCAGCGTAGTGTGGGCACTAGCCCTTGCACTGGGAATTTTGAAGGTCTCATTTCTGCGTCACAGGTAGCACCCCACACTAGCATGGGCGCTACTTTGTGGCCTTTTTTCCATTTCGTCTCCTTTTCGCTTCAAATCACGCACCTTTGTCCTACATTGCATCCGAATAATTCCTACACATAAAAATACCACGAATTAGCACAAATCGTTACATTACACATCCGAAATCTATGAAACATGTGTAAAATGTGAGGTGGTATGCATATAAATATATATATATATACTTTAAGCTGAATATCAATACCCCACACTTAGACTCTTGCTCGCCCTCGAGCAATGTAACTATAAACTTCACCCCAACAATGTAGACATCAACTATGGAGAAGCAATTCAATTTTTCAATCATACATTCTACCTTTGACTATGGTCAATACCGGCAATCAAGCATGAATATACTAAATTCGCATTCTTCCCACTTTAAACATGCCCAAGTATAAATATTTCAATTTAACCAAATCAAATAACGTATCCATAACCACCTTACCTCAAGATCCAACTCGTTAACACTAAGCACCCTCAACTCGCGCACTCACCCAACAGAGAAGTTCACTACATTATCAATTCGTCATGAGATCAAGTGCCCTCACTAACAAAGAAGAAAGTGAATATAAAAATAGTACACACTTTTGAGGGGAATGCAAAACTTCTTGGTAATTAATCTTTACTTCCTTAATGGAATTTTCAGCTTGCTTGAATTTAGATTAATTAAATCGTGAATTTAGATTAATTGGATCAGAGGATTGCAATACGGGAGTTTTGAAAAAAGATCAAGGCTCAAGTACATCATGAGGGCTTAGACTTCCGATGAACGAAAAAGAGGGGGGAGGAAATAAAGCGAAATTCCACGAAAGAAAAGGATAAAACTGGCATCAATTTTCTAGTTATTCACGTACTAACAAATAACAACTGTGTATTTTGGTGTTGTCTAAAATAATCTCGTTTGAGGGGAATGCAAAACCAAATATTTAGACACTAAAATATTAAAAGCAAAAAAAGGTTAATTTTAACAAATAGTTGCCGGTTTCATCATTTACTTTTTCAATCCGGTATCTTGCTACTACAAAACCAAGGTCAAAAAAATTAAACAAATCAGTCACAACGTCCGCTGATAAATGATTTCTATCTAGAATGGAGATAGTAGCATGTAATTACACAATCATATTATTAAAAGCTTGTGACAAGAATAAGTTTTATGCTAGTGCTCGGAAATAATGTTTTAAAGCTTTGTATGTTCTTCATTACTTGTGTCCATTGATGTATATAAATTTTTTGCTCATTTCGTCTTTTTAGTCTCATTTAACATATAATAGTAAAAAAAAAGAAGTTATTTGAGCCTTGGAGGAATGCATTGCTAGTTTTCGGATGATTGCCTATAGGCTAATTAATATGCAAGCATATGTTACGAAGGTTCGACTAGTAGACTCTGTTGGACGTCAATTCGGGTGATATTACTATATTATACCCCCATTTATCTATTGTTAATGTCAGTAAGACCGTTTTAGTGCATTATAAATTCTTATTTAAGACTTGTATTATTTCAGGATGTAATGTGATTCGCTAGAAACATGTGAAGTGTATGCCTAAGCAAATCGATTCTTAACAAATCCACATCACTTATGCTTCTATTGGAACACAAACATCTCCTCTTCCATACATAGACTATACATTAGCTTTACTATACATATATTATGTATTCACCATCTATTTTTAATAGTTTCAGTGGCTAAATGAGCGGCTATTTAACTTGATAAAAAGATTTGGATTTGAATAAAGCTGATCAGCTGTTCATCTCGCGAAAACGAGCATGTGTGTCTTCGTGATTTTGTAACTTCATTCAGATAAAAAACTATAATCGGTTTAAATTTTGCCAATAAATAATCCAATTATCAATTAGGTTGAGACTTCTGTTGAAATGATAAGTTGACAGTTAGGTGATATCTATATCTATGAAGCTTGTACAAGTTTTGGTGACAGCCTTTAGAATAGCTGGTACATATTAGGGAGTTAGTGGTAGATTATTAAGTAGCTGATTTGGTTACATGTACACACACGTGTACAATGTAATAGTTTAGAGAATTGTATTTTCATTTCTTAAACTTCAGTTGAATGAAAAGCTTCCAGAAAGTTGTCTCTCTAACCCTCTCTTCTTCGATCTGGCAACCAAGACCTAAGCACCAGGAGAAGGAAGGGAATTGGTAAAGAAAAAGATGGCCTATACCTCTTACTCCCAGATGGTTCGGATAGGAACAAAGTCACACGGCAGATCAGCAGTTGTTTGGCAAAGGATACAGTTGAAGACAGTCATGTATGGCACAGGAGACTTGGGCATGTGCCAGCTAGAGTCATGAAGCAGATAACCTCCTTGAAGGGCAAGATATCAGCTGATTGCAATTTCAGTAATTGTAATGTTTGTCCTTTAGCAAGATAAACTAGGAGATCTTTCCAACTTAGCGATAGTAGGGCTAAGTCTATCTTTCAACTAGTGTATGTAGACATTTGGGGACCATATAAAGTGCCTACTAATAATGGGCACAAATATTTCTTAACACTTATTGATGATCATTCTAAAATGATTTGGGTTTTCTTGATGAAGTTGAAAAGTGACACACTGATTCTCTTGAAGGCTTTTGTTAAAATGGTGCATGTACAGTTGTAACGACCCCGACCGATCGTTTTGAGCATTTGCACTTCGCTCGCCAGTTCTCGAGCATGACTAGCCCCGTATAATGTATTATGACTTATGTAAATCGTCGGTTTTGGTTTTCAGGATAATCAAAATGGATTTGGAAGAACAATTCTCAGCTTGAAGCTTTAAATTTGAAAGGTTTGACCAAGCTCTAACCTTTTAGTATTCGATCTCGGATTTGGATTTTTATGATTTGGTTAGCTCCATTGGGTGATTTTGGACTTAGAAACGTGTTCGGAATGCAATTTGGAGGTCCGTGGTAGATTTAGGCTTGAATTGGCAAAATTGGAGATTTTGGCGTTTTTCGGTCGTTAGTGGAAATCTTGATATCGGGGTCGGAATGGAATTCCGGAAATTTGAGTAGGTCCGATGTGTCATTTGCGACGTGTGTGCAAAATTTCAGGTCATTCGGATAAGTTTTGGTATGTTTTGGAATCACTTGCGGAATTCGGAAGTTTGGAAATCCTTAGGCTTGAATTCGAGGGTGATTTGATGTTTTGATGTTGTTTTGAGTGTTGCGAAGATTGAAATAAGTTTGGTTGAGGTCTTGAGGGCTCGGGATGGATTTGAGTAGTTGACGGGAAGTTTAGCTTTGAGTGTTGATGCTGATTTTGCTGCTTCTGTCATTTCCGCACCTGCGGATTGGGGACCGCAGGTGCAAGGTCACTTGTGCGAGTTAGGAGCCACAGATGTGGATGCTGTGGAGTTGGGTCTTTTCCGCAGAAGCGGAAGTTGAGTCATAGGTGCGATAGGGTTGACCGCAGATGCGGAATTGGTACATTAAGTGGGTTCCGCACCTGCAATGGAAATTCCGCAAGTGCGGTGCCGTAGAAGCGGGTATTGGACCGCAGGTGCGGTTTTGCTGGACAGAAAACTCCAGCTCGAGGTTTGTTCTTCATTTTTCGATTTTGGGCATAAGGAACTCGGAAGAGAGGCGATTTTTCAAGGGATTTGAAGGAGCAACATTGGGGTAAGTGATTCTAACCTATAATGGTTTAAATTTCATGAATCTATGATCTTATTCTTCATTTAATTGAGAAGTTGGACTAGACATTTGAGAATTTAGGGCTTGAAATTGGAGAGTGAATTTTGAGAATTTGAGGGGTCAAATGGAGTTGGATTTTGATAAATTTGGTATATATGGACTCGTGAGAGGATAAAGATTCTAGTTTTGTGATTTTTATCGAATTTCGAGATGTGGGCCCGGGGGTCGAGTTTGGCCAATTTCGAAAATTTTGATTTAATTTGATAATTTTCGTGTGGGCCTTATTCCTTTAGCATGTATTAATGATATGATTCTGATTTTGGATAGATTTCGGATGATTTGAGGCCGAGTCGAGCGGTAAGGGCATCGCGGTTTAGATTTTTATCCGGTTTGAGGTAAGTAATGATTGTAAATATTGTCTTGAAAGTATGAAACCCCGTATTTCACATTGTTTCACTACTTTGAGGTGACACACATGCTAGATGACGAGCATGGGGTCGTGCACCGTTGGGATTGTGACTTGGTCCGTCCGGTACGACTATTATGTCGCGTATTTGATTGAAAACTATTTGATACTATTGTGTTTTGGAAAGTATTGCTATGTTTTGGGTTGGATGTCATATTTGGGCCGCGTGCCAACTGTTTGGACCCTTAGGGGCTTTCTTTACTGAAATTCCTCACTATTTTGATTTAATAAATGTACTCAGTCATGCTATGTTTTACTATTTTCATAACTCAGTCTTATTTACTCCGTTTCGATACTTTAAATGATATTTCGATTTAGCATCCTGTTTTACGGTAGCTCGAGTGGCTTGAGAGATTTCTTACGGAGTGAGACCGAGGGCCTGTGTTGTGAGAATATCATGGGATCGGGCTGCGCGTCGCAGCATGTTGTACTGATTTGTGATATATGGGAGGCCGAGGGCCTGATTTATTACGCCACGAGGTGGCTTGTTATGTGAGGCCGAGGGCTTGATTGATTATTCCATGAGATGACTTGTTATAGCGCTTGGGCTATAGGATCCCTTCCGGAGTCTGAACACCCCTAGTGAGCGCGGGTACCTAATGTGAGTGATGTGATGTTGCCCGAGGGGCTGTTATTGATTTATGTTGTGCCCGAAGGGCTGATTACGGGTGATTGTGAGGTAGCCCGAGAGGCTGGTTCTGTTGATATTTTTCCCGAGGGGTGGTTTATTATTCATTGTGCCCGAGGGGCTATATACGAGTAAGTTTTTGCCCGAGGGGCCGACTATGTTTTCATCATTTCTACTCACTGTTTCATCACTTGTTTAAAAACTGCTGAAAGATATTTTAAACGGACTTTTACACATCTTCAAATGATTTCTACTGTAAACTGAATTTTTAATGAAATGATTTGATTTATATAATGTTTTGGAAACATACTGTACTTACTATGGTGTTATGACGTGGATTATGTATTTTCTTACTGCTCAATCTTTATTTACTCTTATTACTTGCTGAGTTATCGCACTCACATTACTCCCTACACCTTGTGGGCAGATTCAGGTATTTCTGAACCTAGTAGCGGGTGTTGATTACTCAGTGGCAGGCTCATCGGAGTTAGCAAGGTAGCTGCCCGACGTTCGCAACCCTGCTCTTCTCCCTCTTATCTTCCTTAGACTATTTCTAGTATATTTTTAGACTCTTCATCATGTTCAGACCTTAGTAGATACTCGTGACTTTTGACACCCCGATGTCGGGCTTGTGTATTTATTCCGCACTAGTTATTTAGACTTATATTATGAGATCTTTTGTTAATTAATGGCTTAAAATGACTTTTATAGAATAATGGTTTGATTTGGGAATTGTGTCGGCTAGCCTAGTTTCATGATAGGCGTCATCACGACCAGGTTGGTTTTAGGGTCGTGACAACAGTTTGACAAAACTATTAAAATGTTTAGGACTGATAATGGTGCTGACTATTTTAGTTAAGACTATAAAACTTTCCTGTCAAAAAATGGCATACTGCATTAAAGTAATTATCCACATACTCCACAGCAAAATGGAGTAGTGGAAAGGAGACATAGACATATTCTATAAGTGGCTAGAGCATTGAGGTTTCAGGGGAGTATTCTATTACATTTTTTGGGAGACTGTGTATTGACAGAAGTATATCTGATCAACAGATTGCCCTTTACAGTTTGATCAGGGAGGTCACCATATGAAATTTTCCATAAGACAACTCCTTCTCTACACCATCTAAGGACTATGGGATGCCTTTGCTTTGCTACAGCTACTGACAAGCCTGATAAGTTTTCTCCCAGGGCCATAGCAGCAGTCCATATGGATATTCAACAACTCAAAAAGACTATAGACTATATAGCCTCAAGGGCAAATGGTTCCTTGTTAGTAGGGATGTAGTGTTCAGAGAGGACATATTCCCTTTCCAGTTATTAAAAAGGGGAAGAGATCCTCCTCTGTTTTTTTATCCAGAAAAGTCTTCTGCAACATGTCCAAGCTTCAATAACCAACAAAATTTGCCTGATGTTAATGACAATGATCAAGTAC
Organism: Nicotiana tabacum; assembly: GCF_000715075.1. NCBI lineage: Eukaryota > Viridiplantae > Streptophyta > Magnoliopsida > Solanales > Solanaceae > Nicotiana > Nicotiana tabacum. The sequence continues at coordinate 113,416,120 of NC_134087.1, forward strand.
AAGTTGGTTTTGAATAGCTCCAACAGTTAGAAGAACCAACTAATACTGCTGAAAAAATAGAGCAACCAGTTGATGATGATGATGGGCTAGAGCAACAACAAGTTGAACCTGCTGATGAGGAGTCTGGATGTTCTCAATTGAGGAGATCTTCTAGAGGCTCAAATCCACCAATCTGGTCAAAAGACTACATCTGCCCAACTATGAAAGCATCCTCCTCAACATGTATATATCCCATGTCAAACTACATGAGTTATGGCTCCCTTTGTAACTGCTACCAGTCTTACCTGGCTGCAACATCCTCAGAAATTGAGCCAAGATCTTACACTGAAGCCATGAAGGAACCACGATGGATGGAAGCCATGAAAGTTGAAGTTGAGGTATTAGTTAATAACAATACTTGGGAGGTTGTTACCGTTCCAAAGGGAAATGTTCCTATTAGGTGTAGATGGGTTTACAAAAACAAACATAAATCCGATGGCATAACTGAACGCTAGAAAGCAAGACTAGTTGCCAAGGGATATTGTCATGCACTAAACCACGTGACCGTCACCCAGTACTCTACCCGACCTGAGTGAACCATCCCATAAATTAATACTCATCTATATGCCTAATAGGGAATGTGAAAGCCTCTTCAAATATAATCATTTTTAAGATATAACCCAAATCATGAAAAATGAAAAAAATATCTTTAATCAGCTATTTTACTTCGAAAGAAAACTTCAAAAAGGTAGAAGAAAATTTCATTAATGCATGCCATATGAGTAACCATAGGATTACAACCCAAAAATGAATACTACTAATGTCTATGGAATTTCTATGACACGGAATGACATAGCCAATCAAGGCATAACCTGGTGTCTCAAAAGAATGATAATATAATAAAGTTCTTCATGGGTGCGAGGGTGGAGTCTCACCAAAGGTATCAACAGGAAATGTAGAGATGCCTTATCCACGCGGTCCAAGCTGCTCAGGTCCAGTCCCTGAAAATAGAAATGGAAATGTGGCCGAAAGCCCTAAGCTCCACATGCCTAGTACGAATCAAGAACCGTTCCCCAACAAAAATATAGGACAAGCCTTAAGAAGTTGTAAGATATGCAATAACAATTGATATAAAAAAGAAGCATTTATATCAATTAACAATTTAGAAAATAAAATAAAAACGATAAGATAAAACATATTTCAATATCTTCCTTTAACGTTGATCTTTACAAGAATCACGTTAGATTTTTCATTTACCGGGAGCACTATGCCATCACCGACACGAGGAAAAGTCAACTAGGTTATGTACCTAGAGGAATGTATCATATTCCCTACTTGCTCAGGTCGTCTCATCGTGGTACCACACGAATCGACTCAACCATGCTAATAAAGTAGCACAATAGTACCCCCTAATGGAAAGTACTCTGTCGTAGTCCCCAACCGTAAGATAGGTTCTACGCCTATACCGGCACGTGTAGTTTCATGACCTAATGAGGAAACATATCCAAGGTCAATCTCGGAGAACTTAAGTAACTCCCAAAATCTTTATATTTATCAATGATGATATTCATAGCTAAATCAACTATATTGAAAATAGTTAAATCCAAAATATTTCACAACTCATGTATTTGAGTTTCAAAAAAATACTACAGGTGCATTCTCATTCATTTAGTTTTAAAATTTGAATAACATTTCAAGAAAATAATATTCATAGCACTCAAATCTTTTATGATGCAAGAAATGGTACAATCCCAACTCTCTCGTCCCCACAAGATATGACTCACATTTAGAAGGTCAATTCAATCGTGTTTCGATATGAGTTTGGAGAAAAGCTTCGAAGGTAATAAGTTTCAACGTACTTCAAATTGCTTCCAACCTTACCCCAAATGATCCAATTATGCCGACGAGTCACAATCTACATATACGAACTCACATAATTTAATAACGCGTCAAAACCGTGCCACTATCCCAACTACGTGTCTCACACTTTATGTCCAATTTCATAAGTTTAGCAAAAATTCCCATTTCATCATTTGAAGGTAAATCCTTGAATTTTAACTTTAAATCCTTCATTACACATATTATGGGATCTAGACGTCCCACTAGAACTCGAAATAACATCGTTCAGATAAGACCCAACATTATTCATCATCCCTACCAACCAACCCTTCTAGGGTTTCATGAATAGATGTTTAAATACAAATCGATCTTCATAAACATACTCTTCTACGTCGATGGAGTATAATGTATAAGTTTGGAGTGAAGGGATTACCTTTTTGTCAAACCCTATAAAATTTAAGATTTGAGTTTCTTGAAGTGTTCTTGAGATTTTCTTCAACATTCTATAATTTTCATGTAGTTGAAGAGTTAAGAGGTGTATATAATGAACTAAATCTAGCAAGAAGGAATTAAATTCTTACCTTAAGGTGTATTAATGGTAGAGAGACCTCTTCTCTCTCTAAGTCTTCAAAGACAAAGCCCCAAAAATAAAAGACTAATTCATCCCGTAATTGCCTTTAAAAGGCTTCAAAGCTTGGATGTCGCAGGGGACGCTTCGCATGCATTATCGCGCGTATCCTAGTCCCTTTTGCTTGAGCGGATGCGAAGGTTGATGCCATGGCTGGAGTTCACTGCTTTGTCCTTGGCAGCTGGGAACACTGGCGCGATGGGGATGCGACACATCCAAGCCATTGTCCATCCTCTGAAGTTTCTCATCCTTTGATTTCTCGCAAACATTTTCCAATCAAATCTCTTGACTCTTTTTGTATACCCAAGACTCCAACCACTAATCCCATTATACCCAGTTTATATGTAAGTGTCCTTATGTAATTTAATTCAACCGTTCACTTATTTACTAATTAATATTATTCAAGCTCAACATTAGTCCGATTAATTATAGAAATTTGTGGGACTTTACGTTCTCCCCCACTTAGAAACATTCGTCCTCGAATGTAATTCCTTGGTCGTGTTAAAGTCGAAAAGCATGATCTCCAAGCATCTCCAAGACTTTCCTTACTTCCCAATTTCTAAAGCTTTAAAATTTGTCTAACTCACCAAATTTCTAAAAATTTTGCCAGAGTATTCTTTGTTTATAGGCCTATCCAAAAAATTTAACCTGACAGCGAGCCACAGGAGTACTATATAAAAGGCCCTAAATGGCTCTAGTCATCATAACTACATCAATAATTGCCTTCGTGACTTTATATATCTCCAATTACCATTACATAGCCTCTCTCGACATCACAACAATAAAATTTATTACCCTAAGACATGTCTAATAGCCATGTGCAATGGATGAACCAATCAATCACCTGTCCGATGGAAGTAAATTATGATAACTCTAAACTCAAAATTTCAAAAAGTAGTCATACCTGAAGTCGTGAATAAGTGAGGGTATCGGATTTTCATATCCTCCTCAGCCTCCCCAGTAGCCTCCTCGACGTCATGATTATGCCACAACACTTTAACTGAAGCTATGTCTTTAGTCCTCAACCTACGGACTTGCCTATCAAGAATCTCAACCGGGTTCTTCTTCATAAGTTAAGCCGTCATTTATTTCTACTACCTCCGGTGAGATTATGTGAGCAATATCAGGCATATACCCCCGTAGCATCGACACATGAAAAACAGGATGAACCAAAATCATCGATGCAGGTAACTCTTGCTTGTAGGCTACTTCACCAATCCTTTTCAAGATTCGATATGGACCAATGAATCTAGGACTTAGCTTGCCCTTCTTCCCAAATCTCATAACGTCCTTTATTGGCGATACTTTCAAGAACACTTAATCACCCTCTTTAAACTCCAACTTATGTCAAACGTACATCTGTATCAGCTCTGAGCAGTCTTAAGTATTTGTTGAATCAAAGCCACCTTCTCTAAGGCATCATGTACAAGATCGGGACCAAGTAGTCCTACCTCAGTCGACTCAAACCATCTAATAGGTGATCTACAACGTCGTCCATACAAAGCCTCATAGGGAGCCATCTGGATACTGGCATGATCGCTATTATTGTAGGCAAACTCAATCAGAGGTAAGTGTTCATCCCAATTCCCACCAAAATCAAGGACACAAGCACGCAACATATCCTCAAGCGTCTGAATAGTCCTCTCAACATGCCTGTTAGTCTGTGGATGAAAAGTGGTACTCAAATTGACACTTGTACCCAATCCTTCTTGAAAGGACTGCAAAAAATGAGCAGTAAACTGGGCCCCTATATCAGATATAATGGAAACCAAAATACCATGAAGTCTGATAATTTCCCTCAAGTACAATTAGCATATTGTGGTGTCGTGTTAGTCATTTTTACCGGTAAGAAATGTGCCGACTTTGTCAGTCGGTCTACAATCACCCAAATAGAGTCATACTTCAAGCGGGTGCGAGGAAAACCTACAACAAAGTCCATATTAATCATCTCCCACTTCCAAAGTGTAATCTCAATATTCTGAGCCAACCCACCGGGTCTTTGATGCTCAGCTTTTACTTGCTGGAAATTTAAACATCTAGCCATAAAGTCCGAAATGTTTTCCTTCATTTGATTCCACCAATAAATCTCCGGCAAGTCCTTGTAAATTTTTGTGGACCCTGGATGTATGGAATATCTCGAGTTGTGTGCCTCAGCCATAATTTCATTACGAAGCCCATTGACATCTGGCACGCATAAGCAACCACTCATCTTCAACACCCCATCCTCATCAAGAAAAAAATCAAGGATATTTTTAGATTGCACACTATTTCGGATATTCACTAAATTTGGATCTTCAAATTGCTTAGACTTGACATGCTCAATAAGAGAGGAACGTGCCATGGCACAAGCGGCAAGCTCTTTACTTATCAGTAAATGTGCCAAGGTACCTCCTGACTTTTGGCTTAGCGCATCGGCTACCACATTCACCTTTCCCGAATGGTACTGAATGCTTAAATCATAATCCTTCCAAAGTTCTAACCATCTCCTTTGCCTGAAGTTTAATTCCCTTTGCTTGAATATATATTGCAAGCTTTTATGGTCAATATATGCTTCACATTGCACACCGTACAAATAATGCCGCCAATTTTTTAAAGCAAATGCCATCGCTGCCAGTTCCAAGTCATGGGTCGGATAGTTCTTCTCATGGATAGTCAACTGTCTAGAAGCATCATAAGCAATAACCTTACCCTTCTGCATCAAGACACAACCCAGCCCAACTCTAGAGGTGTCACAATACACCACAAATCCATCTAAACTTGTTGGCAAGGTTAACACCGGTGTTGTAGTCAATCTAGCTTTCAACTCACTAAAGCTTCTTTTACAAGCATCCGACCACTGAAACTTTGCTGCTTTCTTTGTCAACTTGATTAACGGAGATGCAAAAGTAGAAAATCCTTCAACAAACTGTCGATAGTAACCCGCTAGTCCCAAGAAACTACGAATCTCCGTCGGTGTAGTTGGTCGAGGCCAACCCTTCACCGCTTCAATCTTGTGAGGATCAACCTTAATACCTTCGCGAGATACCACATGACCAAGAATGATACGGATTCGAGCCAAAATTCACACTTTGAGAACTTAGCATACAACTCATTCTCCAAAAGCATCTGCAACATTATCCTGAAATGACTGGCATGCTCCTCTTCACTTCGCGAATAGACTAATATGTCATCAATGAAAACAATCGCGAATCTATCAAGAAATGGTTTGAAAACACGATTCTTTCGATCTATAAAGGCTGCAAGTGCATTTGTTAGCCCAAATGACATCACCAAAAATTCATAATGCCTGTAGCGGGATCAAAAGGCCATTTTGGGAATATCCTTCTCTCGAATTTTTAACTGATGATACCCTGACCTTAAATCAATCTTTGAGAAGAACTTCGCCCCTTGCAACTGGTCAAACAAGTCGTCTATCCGAGGTATTGGGTACCTATTCTTGATGGTCACTTTGTTAAGTTGCCTGTAGTCAATACACATCCTCAAAGAACCATTTTTTTTTCACAAACAACACTGGTGCACCCCAAGGAGATACGCTAGGTCTAATAAACCCTTTATCCAGTAAATCTTTCAATTGCTCCTTCAATTCTCTTAACTCGGCTAGAACCATTCGGTATGGGGGAATAGATGGCACCACATCTATCCCAAAGTCGATGACCCAATCTAGTGGGACACCCAGAAGCTCATCATGAAGAACATCAGGAAACTCATTAACAACTGGCACAGATTGAATGCTAGCTACCTCTGCAGTTGTGTCTCTAACTCTGACTGAATGATAAAGACATCCCTTCGTAATAATTTTCTTTGCCTTAAGGTATGAAATAAACTTACCTTGAGGCTTAGCAATATTGCCCTTCCACTCACGAACTGACTCATTGGGAAACTCAAACTTGACCACCTTAGCACGACAATCAAGAATAGCGTAACACTTGTATAACCAATCCATCCCCATGATTACATCAAAGTCAACCATTTCTAGCTCAATGAGGTCTGTCGTAGTCTCTCGATCTTGAATTATAATCACACAACCCCTATAGACGCGGGAGGCAATAAGAGAATCTCCCACCGGAGTCGACACAGAAAATGGTTCAAGTAGTTATTCTGGCTCTATCCCAAAATCCAAAGCAAAGTACGGAGTAACATAGGAAAAAGTAGATCTAGGATCCATAAAAGCATAAGCATCTAGAGTACAAACATTAAGTATACCTGTGACGACTGCATCTAAAGCCTCTGCAATAGGGCGAGTAGGCATCGCATAAAAACGAGGATTTTTCCCCTAAGAAGTAGCAGCTATTTGCGGCACCTTTCCTGCATTACGCCTACTGTGGGCTCCATTACCCCTAAGTGGGCATGGTGCAACCGAAGTAGTAGCCATAGAAGGTGTCGGATGAGCTCTCAAACCCTGTTGCTCGTTAGGGCAAAACTTTCGGATATGACCTATCAACCCGCAACCATAGCACGGACAATAGTGTCCCTTGGTAACACTAGACTGACGCTGATGAGAACCCATACTACTCTGAGCCTGATGTGAAATACGGTGGCCACTCTGAACGGTCCTAGACTGATCTCCATGTCCGGAACTGTATGCCACTGGAGGGCTTTTGAAAGCTGTCTGCACCCTAGACTATGGTGAACCAGATGGCCCTCTACTACTCTGCCCCTTGCCTAAACTAGGCACTGCACTGAAAGTGCCAAAAGTGCGTGCCTTTTTGTTTTGCTCCCTGTTGGCCCTCTCCTCCTGATGAATCCTTTTGAGATCCATTGCTAGATCCACGAAGTCAGTAAAGGTAGTATTTCTTCTCCCATTAGCTATATCTTTTTTGTAGCCCGAAATCAAGCCACGAGCAAAGCAATCAATCTTCTCATCCTTAGTGGGGATTAGGTGGGGAGCATAACGAGATAATTTCTCAAATTTGATGCTATACTCTAGGACTGTCATGGTATCCTGCTTCAAGTTCTCAAATAATATCGCAAGGGCAGCTCTCACTCCCGGTGGTAACCACTTCTTAATGAAGATCTTCTTAAACTCCACCCAAACCATTGGAGGTGCATCCTCAGGTCTAATTTTCTCTATCCCTTTGAACCAGAGGTCAGCAATGTCTTTCAACTGGTATGCTGCCAATGGAACCACCCGCTAGTCTTTAACTCCCAGTAAAGTAGTAGCTTTCTCAACTTCCTCCAAGAAGTCCTGAGGGTCTGCAGTAGGATCTGTACCAGTGAAAACTGGCGACTCAAGTCTCACAAATTTCATGGCCAACTACGCCATGTCCTCAACCATTGGCGCTCTCATCTCTCCTTATTGGAGTGTTTGGATACCCATTTGAAGGTTCTGTTAGGTATGCATAGCCATGAGATCAACAAAAGTATCCATAGCCTTTCTAATATCAGTGAGTGTCTTTTCCAAGTGATTTGGTTCTGGAGGTGGAGCAGGTGCCCCATCAATTTCTTACTCGAGCTCTTAAACCAACCTTAGAGCCATTGGAACTGGCACTGTCCGTGTTCTTGCAACTTTTGGGGGTCAGCCCTAGGTCTAATGGGTTCCCCTCCTAAAGCCGCATCGGGTATAGGAGCAGCTTCCCGGTTCATATTATTGCCACGCATGTTCACCATCTATTGCTAATAGATATATCGTACGAGTTAGGAAATATTTCTTAGCTCTATTGCACTATTCTAGAATAAGAAGAAAGAGTGAAGTATTCTTACAATGTCAATATAGCCTTCTCGATATAAGTGTGGTACACAACATACCAATAAGGAGAACTCTACTAGACATGATTCCATAGACTTCCTCGGACTCGAATTAGAACCTAGGTCTCTGATACCAAGTTTGTGATGCCCTAAACCACGTGATCGACATCCGGTACTCTACCCGACCCGAGTGAACCATCCCATAAATTAATACTCATATATATGACTAATAGGGGATGTGAAAGCCTCTTCAAATACAATCATTTTTAAGATATAACCCAAATCATGAAAAATGAAAAAAAAAATCTTTAAGCAACTATTTTACTTCAAAAGAAAACTTCAAAAAGGTATAAGAAAGTTTCATTCATGCATGTCATATGAGTAACCATAGGATTACAACCCAAAAATGAATACTACTATTGTCTATAGAATCTCTATGACACGGAATGACATAGCCAACCAAGGCATAACCCGGTGGCTCAAAAGAATGATAATATAATAAAGTCCTCCATGGGTGCGAGGGTGGAGTCTCACCAAAAGTATCAACAGAAAATGTAGAGCTGCCCTATCCACGCGGTCCAAGCTGCCCAGGTCCAATCCTTGAAAACAGAAATGGAAATGTGACCAAAAGACCTAAGCTCCACATGTCTAATACGAATCATGAACTGTTCCCCAACAAAAATATATGACAAGCCTTAAGGAGTTATAAGATATGCAATAACAATTGATATAAGAAAGAAGCATTTGTATCAATTACCAATTTAGAAAAAAATAAAATGATAAGATAAAATATATTTCAATGTCTTCCTTTGGTGTTGATCTTTACAAAATCATGTTAGATTTTTCATTTAGCGCGAGCACTATACCATCACCGACACGAGGAAAAGTCAACTAGGTTATGCAACTAGCGGCAAGTATCATATACCCTATTTGATCAGGTCGTTTCATTGTAGTGCCGCACGAATCGACTCAGTCGTGCTAATAAAGTAGCACAATAGTACCCCCTAATGGGAAGTACTCAGCCGTAGTCCCCAACCGTAAGGTAGGTTCTACGCCTACACCGGCACGTTCATGACCTAATGAGGAAAAATATCCAAGGTCAATCTTGGTGAACTTAAGCAACTCTCAAAACCATTACATTTATCAATGACGATATTCATAGCCAAATCAACTATATTGAAAATAGTTAAATCCAAACATTTCACAACTCATGTGTTTACATTTCAAAAAAATACTACAAGTGCTATTCTCATTTATTTAGTTTTAAAATTTGAATAACATTTCAAGAAAATAATATTCATAGCACTCAAATCGTTTATGATGCAAGAAATTGTACAATCCCAACTCACTCGTCACCACAAGATAGGACCCATATTTAGAAGCTCAATTTAATCGTGTTTCGATATGAGTTTGGAAAAAAACTCCGAAGGTAATAAGCTTCAACATACCTCAAGTTGCTTCCAATCTTACCCCAAATGATCCAATAATGCTTACGAGTCACAATCTACATATACGAACTCACATAAATTAATAACGCGTTAAAACAGTACCACTATCTCAACTACGTGTCTAACACTTTAAGTCCAATTTCATAAGTTTAGCAAAAATCTCATTCATCATTTGAAGGAAAGTCCTTGAATTTTAAATCCAAATCCTTCATTACACATATTATGGGATCTAGCCATCCCCTAGAATTCGAAATAACATCGTTCGAACAAGGCCCAATACTATTCATCATCCCTACCATCCAACCCTTCTAGGGTTTCATGAATAGATATTTAAATACAAATTGATCTTCATAAACATACTCTTCTACGTCCATGGAGTATAATATATAAGTTTGGAATGAAGAGATTACTTTTTTGTCAAACCCTAGAAAATTCAAGATTTGAGTTTCTTGAAGTGTTCTTGAGATTTTCTTCAACAATCTATAATTTTCATGTAGTTGAAAAGTTAAGAGGTCTATTTAGTGAACTAAATCTACCAAGAAGGAATTAAATTCCTACCTTAAGGTGTTTTAATGGTAGAGAGTCCTCTTCTCTCTCTAAGCCTTCAAAGACAAAGCCCCGAAAATAAAAGACCAATTCATCCTGTAATTGCCTTTAAAAGGCTTCAAAGCTTGGATGCCTCAGGGGACGCGTCGTATTCACTATCGCGTGCGTCCCAGTCCCTTCAGCTTGAGCGAATGCGAAGGTTGATGCCATGGCTAGAGTTCACTGCTTTGTCCTTGGCAGTTGGGAACACTGCCGCGATGGGGATGCGATGCATCCTAGCCAGCGTGCATCCTCTGAAGCTTCTCATCCTTTGATTCTTGCAAAAAAATTACAATCAAATCTCTTGACTCTTTTAGTATACCCAAAACTCCAACCACCAATCCCATTATACCTATTTTATATGTAAGTGTCCTTATGTAATTTAATTCAACCTTTCACTTAGTTACTAATTAATATTATTCAAGCTCAACATTAGTCCGATTAATTATAGAAATTTGCGGGGCTTTACAGATACAGTCAATAAGAAGGCCTCGATTATCAAGAAACCTTTTCTCCGCTCGTCAAAATGGTGACTATCAAGGCTGTTATTGCCCTGGCAGCTATGAACCAACGAAGCTTATTTTAAATGGATGTTTATAATGTATTTTTTCATGGTGATCTTAAGGGGTAGGTCTATATGCAATTACCTCATAGTTTTAGTAGTCAAGAGAGGAATAGATGTTGCAGACTACTAAAATCACTGTATGGGCTCAAACAAGCTTCTTGACAATGAAATCTCAAGCTCACTACTGCTCTCTTGAAGGTTGGTTTCATACAAAGTCAACATGATCGCTCATTATTCATCCTTAAGAGACACAACAGACAAGTTATAATACTTATATATGTTGATGATCGTCTTATTACAGGTGATAATATTGTCTTGATCAATAAAGCCAAAGATATTCTACAACATGCCTTCAAAATGAAGGATTTGGGAATTCTAAAATATTTTCTAGGAATTGAAGTATGTAGATCTCAAAAGGGAATACTGCTATGCCAAAGAAAATGTGCCTTAGAGCTCATATCTGAGTTAGGCCTGAGAGGTTCTAAACCTGCAATATCACCCATGGAACAGAATAGAAAGTTGACAACTATTGAATATGATCTACATTGCAACCTTCATGATGATGTAGCATTAACAGATGTGATGGAGTACCAGAGATTGGTTGAAAAGTTGCTGTATTTGACATTAACTAGGCCAGACATTGCATACAGAGTACAGACTCTAAGTCAATTCATACAATCACCCAAGAAGTCACACTTAGAAGCAACCTACAGGATAGTGAGATATATAAAGAATGAACCAGGACTCGGGATATTGATGAGTTCAGAAGGAGGTACTACTTTGAAGGCCTATTGTGATACAGACTAGCAAGTTGCCCAAACTCAAGGAGATCAATAACTGATTACCTCGTAAAGCTTGGTGGCTCATTAATATCTTGGAAAACAAAGAAACAAAATACAATGGCAAGGAGCTCAGCTGAATCGGAATACAGGACTGACTATAACAGAACTTGTCTGGCTGATGGGATTGTTCAAAGAGTTAGAGGTCCAGGTTCCTACACCAATTCAGTTGTTTACAGATAGTAAAGCAACAATGCAGATAGCTAATAATCATGTATTTCATGAAAGGACTAAGCACTTAGAGATTGATTGTCACTTTATAAGGGAAAATGTTCAACAAAGTATGATACACCCGGAGTATGTATTGACTAATGAGCAGGAAGCAGATTTGCTGACAAAAGGGCCGGGAAGTGCTCAACATTATCATTTGCTGTCCAAGCTAGGGATGCTGAACATTTTCTCTCTACCTAGCTTGAAGGGGGTGTTGAAATGATAAGTTGACAGTTAGGTAACATCTATATCTGTGAAGCATGTACAGGTTTTGGTGACAGTCTATTAGAATAGCTGGTACATATTAGAGAGTTAGTGATAGTTGATTAAGTAGCTGATTTGGTTATATATACACACACGTGTACAGTCTAATAGTTTAGAGAATTGTATTTTCATTTCTTAAACTGCAGTTGAAAGAAAAGCTTCCAGAAAGTTCTCTCTCTAAACCTCTCTTCTTCGATCTGGCAACCAAGCTCAATTCTCACCCAACAATGGTGAAATTTAACAACTTCTGATGGTCGTTATTTTTTCAAGGCACATTTGTCAATTGATATTGAACGAACCTTTCGTTTATTTGTAGGATCGGAGTGTCAAATTTCATTGCCCTTAATTACTCCTTAGAATAAAAGAGCGAGCATATATGGCGTCATTTTGGTCCACGTACTTTGTGCCATGTCCTTCTAATTACTGCGCTAGTATTCCCTCCATTCATTTTTACTTGTCCACTTTGAATTTTTCATGTCCCTCAAGAAATAATAATTGTAGTTGTATTTTACCATATAACCCCTTATAATTATAGCATTTCAAAAAGCCTTGAGAAATAATTTTGAAAATGAACAATTAATGATAAAGGTAAAATAGAAAAAAAAAATTGTCTTTCTCTTGATTTTGTATAGTGGACAAGTAAAAGAGAAAATATATTTTTAGTATAGTGAACAAGTAAAAGTGAACGGAGGGAGTAGGTCGTAAGGAATAAACTATATGTTAGCATGTTTGGTCAAGCTTCTAAAATCAGCTTATTTTGAGAAATATTTTTCAAAAAAGTACTTCTTATGAGTATTTTTCAAAAAAGTACTTCCTAAGTGATGCTCATCAGTGTCGGGACAGCGCCAAAAAACGAATAGATAGGTGGTTCAGTATAGTTTTAAGTAAATATAAAAAAAAGAGTTTGTTAATTATATACCATATTTTGATGGTTGAGTGACGAAGGAGAAGAGAGATAGCATCCCGACTGGCTAGCGATGAGGAGAAAAGAATCCCAATGTATGGTCCTAATTTAAACACGCCACCTACACGACTCACTACATAGGTTTAAGGAATGCAGGATAATATGGTTCCTCATCCCTCGATATAAAGAAGTTTAGAAGGCAAGAATGATAAGCATTCGGGCCTCTAAAGCAAGATTAAAGTGTCCTCTTGGATAAGAAGACCTAAAACACCAGTCAAGGGAAGAAGGTCGGTAACAAAAGGGAATCTTTCTTTTTCAGTTAAGTCTGCGCATGAATGATCCACTTGCCGCCGCTGACGTGACCATCTCCAAAGGATATGCCTCAATCTGTGGCAGATCAACTATAGGGGGAATGTGTTGGGAGACGACCTCCCGCCGCGGTAGTATGAGCCTTCCCTTTCCTTGATGTTACACAGGATGCGCAATGGGGGGTAGTACGAGGTGACTGATAGCATTACATTATAAGAATAGAAAGAGATGTTAAAAAGAACGACCATGGAGACTTGGGGATCTAGAGCAGGTCTTTCTTGTATATCCCTCGTGTCGAGAGCAACTTCCTCGAATATCAACGCAGGGAGCCGCGAGGAGAGGACTTCCAGGGCTCGATCTACGGCTGCGTCCCGTGGTTTGGTAGAATAGACACTTCCAAGGATAGTCTACACACACAAACCCAATCTCGTTTTCTTAGGGTTATGGTGGCACTATGTTTAAATTGACTTCCCCTCCCCTTCAACCTGCCCCAACTCCCTATATATATTATCAAATAGAAGAGTCAAATATAAGAAATGCAGTAATCCTACCCATTGTGAGAGGCATCTTCCACTTTGTAATTGAAGGGTTCCAAACCTCGCTTCGTCGCTCAGTCCCTTGCTTCTTTCCTCCTCTTTTTCCTTTCCGGCTCTTTATACCAATGTGATTTAATTCCAGGTGCATATTTCAATTACGTCTTCCATGATTCTTAGATCCAGAGGTAGCACCGGTCCATCAATAGCAGCATCCCTTCCTCTCGCACCTGGTCTAGTATCTCTTAGGTCGATATCCAGTAGCTCCAGTAGCAGCAGAGGGAGAAGATCGGTAGTAGAAGGTAACGAACTAGAGACTCAGAGAGAGATCAGAAGCAAAACTCGGCAAGGCAAGGATAAGGCGGAACCCAGGTGCTACACTAAACTAGGCATTACCTGGGGCCGCACGACTCAGGCAGACTCTCTACCCGTGCGCGTGCCTATTTCGCTTTAGGAGGTATCAGAGTGGAGTTTTGGGTAAAAACCTTTCGATTTCTGCTAATTCTCTTCTTGTTGTACCATGTACATGACGATAGCAGTGGAGTGCTGTCAGCGGCGGCTGTTGTTAAGGAAACACTCAAGGATCGAGTGACCCAACTTGATGGCAAGGTCGACCATTTGGACGGACAAGTGTAGACTATGGCAGAAAGGCAGGGGAATCCGGAATCGTTGGTCACCAGACGCTCGCTAATGAGTACCGCGTCTTCCCAGTGAAGTAGAGCCGTCTTCATGGGGCCTCAACGATCCCGGTGGCGATGTCCAAAGCGTGACGGACCGGGTCAAATTGAGGAGCTTGCTGTGGAGATAGGTTTCCGGTTCGTGAACCGAATGTCTCACCCAATTCTTCTATTTTTTATAGAAAAAATACAGATTCGAGTCATCATTAATCATTTGATTTTGATATAGTATTCAATACGTATGTATATACGTTTATCCTTCACTTCATTCTTTTTCTTTCTGAAGTTTCGATGTAAAGATTCCTCTACCAACGCATTTAACTCCATTTGTTAGAATAGCTTCCATTGAGTCTCTGCACCTATCCTTTTTTCTGAACCTTTGTTTGTTTTCGGAAAACAGGATTTGGCTCAGGATTGCCCATTTTTGTTAATTCCAGGGTTTCTCTGAATTTGAAAGTGATCACTTAGTAAGTTTCCATACCAAGGCTCAATCCAATTAAGTCCGTAGCGTCTACCGATTTCGCCATATCCCCCTTTCTTTTTGAGATTAGGATCTCGTTGTGATGTCATTCCTTTTTCTTTTTCTTTCATTTATACTGGAACCATTGAATTCATTAGATACCGATTCCTATCTCGAAAACGTGTTTTCTCCTCTTTGATTTTCTTAACTATCTTCTATAGGAGACCTTTTTTTGTCCAATCAAAAATGATTTTATCATTTCGGAATCCGCAATTCAATATAGATGGATATATACCCCATCTATATGGCTCGAGGGTACCTCCGCTCCCCAACTGAGCAAAATGGAGCAAATTCGGTTGAGGCCCGGGAGATGAGGGAAAGGAGAGAGAAGAAAAGGGAAGGTTCTGCTGAGACTCAAGTCCCCCTGCCGGAGCTCCCCGAACCTGAAGTGGAAGTCGAGGGGCTGCTCAGTGAGAAGAAGCGTCAAATGATTTGGACAGTTGTCGCGCTGGCAGAGCAGGGAGCCTACAGGGAAGGTTGGGGCAATGAGGAGCTAGACGAGTATCTGCAGAACCTCTACCCCATCGACTACATCTATCGCTGAAGAAATTGAGTGATTCCTTCTTTCTTCCAACTTTGAAAGTACCGATAGATACTATCATAGAAAAAGAAGAGGTGGTCCGAATAGTGAATTTTTCAAAAACATGATCAGAAAAATGAGAAAAATGGAGTTTTTGAAAAGAAAAAGAAATCCATTTTATCATTTAGATGAAAAAAATATTATGATTCTTAAGAACTCAACGGGCCCTTCCCCTTCGAATCAAACAAACAAAGAAGGGAATTCCGTTGAGTTCTTACGCTTTCATGTTGACGACTCAATTCATTCGATTACTAGAGGGATGAACCCAATCCGGAATATGAACCATAAAAGAAAATACCTATTAAATGAACACTTTGTATTTGGCTATTTAATTTGAAAAATACTTTAGAGTAGCAATTAGTATTTAATCAAGCTTTTAAAAATACTTTTAAGTGTATTTTTTTTAAAGTGTCTTTGAAGAAAGTGTTTTTGGGGAAATTTTACGTTTCTTTTTGTTTCTGATTCTACTCAAAAATATTTTTTCTTTTAAAAATTTGGCCCAAAAAAGCTTGGTTAAACATGTTAATAGCACCTTTGATCAACCTTCGGGGCCGGAAGATTAACATATATAGCACTCTTCTTTGAGAAATTATTTAGTTGTAGTAATATATTATCTCCTCGTCAATTACTTGAAATAATCAAAGTAGAACTTAACATTTTTCAATAAATGCATAGTCAAGAAGTAATCTATATCTATCAATATCTATATCGATCTATCTATCTAGATACTAGTTATTATAAAAGCATGAATACAATATCGATTTACAAAAATAACCTTATAATATTAAACATAATAACTCACAATAAAAAGACATAACCGAAATTCTTGACATTAATCTTGTAATTCTATTAGTTTTAGGATATAATACTACACTTTAGGAATCCTACATGAACCAAACGAAGAAAGACAAAACCCCAAATTGGAAGAAACTATTATACATTCAAAGTCATAAAACTACGGTAGGTTTATGACTTTATATTGGACACCCAACAAGGATTTAAAGAGAAAAACTTCAAACTTAAACAGATATAGCAAAAGAGTTCTTCTGGTATGGTCTTTTAAGCAACTAAAAGTAAAAAGTAACAAATAGAAAAAAGGATATAATATGTCATATATCTATGCATAGAGTTCCAATTTGGGGGTTTTGTCCTTTATTTAAAAGTTACAACACAAAAGACAGATGTTGTCCCTTTTATTTTTTATATTTTTTTGTTTTTAATTAATATCTTAATTTGGTCTATTCTAAATTTTAAGCTGCAACTGGTAAGTCATTGTTATGTTTACTACTTTAGTAAATCAGTGTAATATTTAACAAAAAAAAGAGGAAAAAGAACTCTTCAATAAGGAAGCAATTTTTCGTCAAATAATAAAATATAAATTAAATAAACAAGACAAGTACTCATTAAGAAGGAATAAAAAATTTCAATACAAAATTTTTATATACAAAAGAAAATAGCTTTTCAAGAAGTATTATCTAATTTAAGAAGGAACAAAATTGTTCTACCAAGAAACACGAAAATATGTAGGTATTTTTTATTTTGTTTAGAGACATGATTATTTAGTTAAAAAACTAAATGGAAGGTTTAGAGATAGGTCATTGAATTCTCTGTCCTTTATATTCAGTAAACAAAAATTACTTGTATATCGTAAAAACTGTGAACAGGCGTATGAAGATTAGGAGCAAGATCAAATGAAAGTAACTACCATACAGTTTTGTGCTTACAAGTTAGGAAAATCATTCAATTGATAATATTGCTAAAACTTATGTTGCGGAAAGCAAATTCTTGTGGTGCTAAAATAATGAATTTTCATCTGCAACATTGCACTGTTTTATTTTATCTTGCAGATTTTAAGGTGAGTTTAACTTTTTAATTATAACTTGTAGATATGACATACTTTTATTTTCTATTTTACATGTAAACATAGTTACTCTATGAGGTGGGAAGAAATTAAAAGTATTAAACATGCGATCTAGAGTTTAGAGAGAACAAATGAGTCATGCTCACTAAAATAGAATCTAAGATTTTCTCTTGTGTTTATTTATTTACTATACTTTTATGTAATATCTATTTATAATACCCATCGATATGACTTGTCTCTTCATGTTTCAGTTTCGATTAAGGTCAATTTTTTTTAATTTTTTTGGATTTTATATTATTTGTTTTAATTAAATTAGAATGTTAACATTTTTCTTCTTTTTCCATCGTACCTTTTAAGTAAAAATTAAACAGTATAAGCAAATTATATAGCATAATTGTCCATAACAAAGAAAGTGAATCAATATGGATATGCTTACAAAATAAGAGAAGAGGATAAGAAAGAACAGAAATAATCATCATAAAGTGGATTGATTATCTTTTGCAGGTAAATATATAATTTATGTTGAAAGAATATAAAAATAGTTGAAATTCTTCCTAACGCGTATGAAAAAGACTACCATGAAGTAAGAAAAAAACTTATGGAAATGGAAGGAATATATCTTTTAAATATCATAGCTTATTCTTTGTAATCACTGTAATAATTAAATTAATTTCTAATAATATTATTACTGTAGACATTTAGAAATAATAAAAAAGTTAGCCACTAATGCTATATTATAATAGAATAGTAAAAGAAAACGTTGCAAATTTGTTTTAGGAGGAGCATAATTTTTATCATATTATATTTTTATTGTAGATAGAAATATTATAAAGTCTTACCCTTTGATAAATGAAACTTCTTATTTCCTATAATTGTTGTAGAACTTTTTTTTTTGAGCAAAAGAAACCAAACGTGTTCGCACAAGAATTTGACTTTCTACGCTAAAAATGACTAATATTTTTTAATACTTTTACAACATATGCTCACGGCTCAATCCCTAATATTGAATTATTTGTCTTAACATGATTTCCCATTTGGGTAGTAACAAAAAAGAGGAAATGTATACTTAGGACATCATTTTTAAATTAAAAATTATTAAGAGGATATAATTCTAATCTTTTGTACCTCATAAAATAAATATAATATAATAAAAATAACAGTAACGAACCTTAAATTTTATACGATTGGCGAGTAATATCGTGCAACGCATGTTTGCTCGGAGTTCTACAAATATATTGGATATCAATGAACTGTTTGGTGAAAAAGTAATCCATCATATTAAATTCGTTTAAACTATAATACATAATTATCTAACTAACATGATTAAATTGATCATTTGTGTAAGTTCTGATGATGTCCTTTTATTTTGAATTTACGTATTATGCTAATGTAATAATATTTTTTACCATTTAGATGATTGTTGTATTATTATACATAAAATTTCTTTTATTAATTAAATTTTATTATTCCTTCATATAAATAAATGTTTAAACCATCACGTGCTATTATTAACGTGCAACGCACGTTCATAAATACTAGTTATTATAAAAGCATGAATATAATGTTGGTTTACCAAAGTATCCTTAGGATATTAATTGGCAAATAATACCTTGTAGGGTAAAACTGATATTTTAAACTATGCTTAATACTACGATTTTCATGGACTTCTAATAAATCAAATTGAGTTTCTCGGCTATTTGAGATACTTTATGTATACCGACTTTTGCACCCTTTAACCAAACATATTATGATTCTTTCAAATATCCAATGGAATAAAACATAACTAACAATATGATGAAGTATTTTACAAGATGAGGAAAACAGAAGAGAATCTTTTTCTTCTAAAGATTAAAATATGGCACGCATTATGATGCTCCTGGAATTTTTATTTTTAGCTTAATATTTTCTCTAAAATTAAGTTGATTCTTTAATTAGCTTATTTATATTCTTGTGCAAAATATTATTATGAATATTGAAATAAAAATTTTAGTCTTACTTTTAATTTTTGCCAATGCCAAGAATGTTGTTTGTTGTTTATTACACAGTAAATTTTCTCAAGAAGAGTGCCAAAAACTTTAAGTTTGTACCATATAATATGTCAGTATCTATTGGTTTTACATGCAAAAATATTTTTTATTTTTAAATTGGAGATTTGAAACGTGAAAGTCAATAATATGGTAACGAATTCTAAAATTATCAAAAGTCTCACTACAGAAGGATACGAAAACCCTATTATAAAAGAACATGAAGGCTAAATGTTACTTACACCATTCTTAACATAAATTTGTACGATATTTTGGTAAACAGAAAAAATAGATTTTTAAATAAATTCTACTTCCGAATTTAAAGAAATAAATCGATCAAATTTAAATAAATTTAATGCAGTTTAAATTTGAATACAATTTAGTCCCGCTTTCTCTAAATTTGATGAAGTACCTTCTCCTGTTGAATAATAAAATGCTCGCAGGCTATATTATAGAATATTTTGTGTCTTTCTTTTTTCTATTGATATCGATTTGGATTATATCCTTGAACAACTGATTTGGGCGGTACTTATATCATTGATATAAATTAAATTGTGTGATATTTACGTGTTGCTTCGACTTCTTCCACCATCATATGGAAAAATTTTCTGCGTCTACAAAGTAGAATATTTTCCAACATTTATAATTATAATTTTCTGCACCATGAGTGCTCTCATATTTGGTTTAAATTATTTTTAGATGTACATAGTTACTTGGTATAATTTTTATTAGTACATTTATACAAACCCCAAGATTCAAGTAGGATAATAACATATAGATATACGGAAATTCATATTATTTTCTTTCCCTTTAAATATTGAACTATCTTTCTAAACATATTGGATAAAAATTATAATATTTATAACTTTTCAAACATTTAGGAATTTGAATTCAATTAGAATTTTATATTCATGGAAACTACTATCTTTTAGCTACTCAAACAAATTTCCATAAGGATTAAAAAAGCAAAGAACGTGACTTTAATTCGTTGGGAGAAAAAACTTTAATTTATTAATTTTAAGAGACTTTTTTTAATTGAGACTAACGTCATGTACTAATACACAAAATAGAAAAATAAGTATTTAAAAACTTTTTAGTTCATATATAGTTTATGAAAACATTATTTCCTTAACGCAAGCAAGTTCCAATTACAATTGTAGTCAAGTTTAGAAAGATAAATAGCCTAAAAAAGGCAAAGTTATAGGACTTATTAATAGCCTTTGGCCAAAAATATTTTTTTATCTAAAGTTAAGATGTTAAAAAGTACTTTTGAGTTAAAGCAAAAACAGTTTTTAAGAAGTACAAAAAAAAAATAACTTCTCCCCAAAAGTATTTTTTTGAAAAGTATTTTTGAGAAAAAAATACATTTAGAAACACTTTTTAAATAATTGAGTCAAACACCAATTGCTGCTCAAAAGTGTTATTCAAATTAATTAGCCAAACATAAATTGTTTCTCACCAAAATTAATTTTCTTTTAGAAACTTTTCAAAATAAATTGATTTTAGAAGCTTGGTCAAACGGACTATTATTAATGATTTTTTTTTACCTTAAGGATTTTGAATAGGATTTATGTCATATATATTGGTAGTGCATTTTTATAATCTATTCTGAAAAACGAGCTAATACCATATAAATTTTAAATTAAAAAATAAACAAAGTCGTGAGATTACCCGTGCTTAAAGTTGCTCGACTTACGGAACATCAAGTGCTATGATCATAAGAATAACATTTATGTAATTTCTCAAAGTAAAATAAATTCTTAAGGTGAATTTATTAATCGAGACAAACCATTGAACATCGATTTCATTGAGAACATAATATAGTAATATAACATGCCAAAATTCAAATCTTAAGTATCACATAAAGGAGAAAAAGTACAAAAAAAAGAGCGACGATCAATTAATAAGAAGAATATTAAAAGTAACACGTATAGAAAATCCAAAAAACTTCTTCTCCTTTGTGTAGTAAGAAGTCACAACATGAAGCAAGTATCAGAACAAATTTGAATAAAAAGCGTCACATTTCAGGATCTTTCAGCAAGTTCTTATTATGGTTTGATACCAGGTCTTCTCATATGCTTCTAGAAATCTTTTCCATTTTGTTATTACCTAAATATTTGTCTATAATAATTGACGGGTAATAATGTGCAAGACACATTCATAGAGACTAGTACGTAAAAAAAAGATTGAGAATGATTTGAAAATAAATTAATTTTGCTATCTAAACGTAAATTTATGAACCTTTTACAAAAAGACGGAAGTAGAATTTCACACAATATCCTCATTACTGCACGTCAAATTAGGTAATGGGCCAACTAATTTATACAGAGATGGAAGCAAAAAACGAGATTTATCCAGAAACTTCTGGACATCTGTCTGTCTTCCTTGGGTTAGAGAAATATCGAAGCGGAAAGAAATATCGGGAAACTACTTGACAATCCTCGAAGCACACACCTATAAATACCCATCGGCTCCTCCTCCAAGAATCAGTGTAGTTGAAAGCAAATTGAGAAAAGAGTTACTACAAAATTTACTGAAAATGTCATTGATTCCAAGAATGTTCGGCGATCGACGAAGCAGCGTCTTTGATCCATTCTCAATCGACCTATGGGATCCCTTCAGGGAATTGGGCTTTCCAGGATCCAATTCACGGGAGACTTCTGCATTCGCTCACACACGAGTCGATTGGAAGGAAACTCCGGAGGCTCATGTGTTCAAGGCCGATCTCCCTGGGCTTAAGAAGGAGGAAGTGAAAGTCGAGATCGAAGACGATAGGGTTCTTCAAATCAGCGGAGAGAGGAATGTGGAGAAAGAAGATAAGAATGATACTTGGCACCGTGTGGAACGCAGCAGCGGCAAATTCATGAGAAGATTCAGGCTACCGGAGAATGCGAAAATGGATCAAGTTAAGGCGGCGATAGAGAATGGAGTGCTGACTGTTACTGTTCCGAAAGAAGAGGTGAAGAAGCCTGATGTCAAATCCATTGAGATCACTGGTTAGGTGCTATAATTTAGAATAAAGATATGTACATGTTGTTGGGAATAAACCTCTTGCCAAAATAATATTCACGGTAATAAAGCGGAATAATAATGTAGCACCGAGATATGGTAATTAACAAGAATAAAAGAGTAACAATGACACCAAGATTTTTACGTGGAAAACCCTTATGAATAAGGGAAAAAACCACGACCCCGAGAGGAGCAACTGATATCACTATAGTAAGGAATTTTACACTTTGTAGGTCGGAGATAAATACTCCAAAGACCACTACAATACTCAAAAGAAATAACCCTCTTTTGATATTCCCACCTCACTACAATATCGCTCACTCTCTATTTTCCTCACAGACTATTTTCTTATACCTTGTCTGTGAAACCTCACTCTTTCTTTCTCTCTTTGTTGGTGTAAAGAAATGAGAGTTGAAGCTCTCCTTTTATAGCCAAAGCTTCACCCTCTAAAGCCTACAATATTTGACAATTTACACACACTTTTCACAATTCAACAAGGTTGACTACCAAACCAAAGAAAACTCTTATTAGGCACATGCCTAATACTTCTTCAATGAGATGGACATCATCAATCTCCCCCTCCAGTCTCATTCATCTAGAGGAGGTAGCATTGTCTTCTAGTTTGAGTGCATGCCGACAAGTTCTTTGCATAGCTCGAACTTGTTCCTTGGTACCACCTTGGTCAGCATATCTGCGGGATTCTCATTTGTAGAAATCTTCAAGACTTTTAGAGATTCATCATCTACCATTTCTCGAATCCAATGATATCTCACATCAATGTGTTTGGTCCTTGCATGGTACATAGAGTTCTTGCTAAGGTCTATTGCACTTTGACTGTCACAATAGACGACATACTCCTTCTGATGTAATCCAAGCTCTTGAAGGAATCGCTTGAGCCATATCATCTCCTTGCCAGTTTCTGTAGCGGCAATGTACTCTGCTTCAGTTGTTGAAAGTGCAACGCACTTCTGCAACTTAGACTGCCATGATATAGCTCCCCCTGAAAATGTAAACAAATATCCAGTAGTGGATTTTCTGTTGTCAATGTCACCCGCCATATCAGCATCTGTATAGCCCTTCAAGATTGAATCAGATCCTCCAAAGTACAAACAATCTCCCGTGGTACCTCTCAGGTACCTGAGTATCCACTTGACTGCTTCCCAATGTTCCTTTCCAGGATTTTCAAGAAACCTGCTGACAACACCAACTGCGTGAGCAATATCAGGTCTAGTACATACCATTGCATACATCAAGCTTCCGACTGCTGAAGAATAAGGAACTTTAGCCATGTTCCCTTTCTCCTCCACTGTTGTAGGACACATCTTCTTACTCAACTTTAGATGACCAGCAAGAGGTGTGCTGACTGGCTTAGCATTCTTCATGTTGAAGCGTTCTAGTACACGTTCAATGTACTTCTCCTGAGATAGCCACAACTTTCTACTTGTTCTCTCTCGAACTATCTTCATCCCTAGAATTTGTTGTGCTGGGCCCAAGTCCTTCATATCAAATGACTTGGACAGATCTCCTTTCAACTTTGCTATCAACCCCTTGTCTTTTCCTACAATTAACATGTCATCCACATACAACAACAATATAATAAAGTTATTCTCAGAAAATCTTTTGAAGTATACACATGGATCAGAATAGGTCTTTAGGTATGTTTGACTTTTCATGAATGAGTCAAACTTCATGTACCACTGCCTTGGTGTCTGCTTCAATCCATAAAGACTCTTATTCAATTTGCACACCATGTGTTTCTTTCCAGCTACTTCAAATCCTTCTGGCTGCTCCATATAAATCTCCTCTTCCAAATCTCCATGAAGAAATGCAGTTTTCACATCCAACTGCTCCACTTCAAGATCTAGGCTAGCTGCTAAGCTCAAAATTGTTCGAATAGAAGTCATTTTGACAACAGGTGAGAAAATTTCGTCAAAATCAATACCTTTCTTTTGTTCGAAGCCTTTAACCACCAATCGAGCTTTGTATCTGACCAGCTTGCCATTTCCATTTTTCTTGAGTTTAAAGACCCATTTGCATTTGAGTGGTCTTTTACCCTTTGGAAGTTCAACCAGCTTGTATGTGCCATTTTTCTGTAGAGATTCCATCTCTTCTTGCATAGCTTTCATCCACTGGTTCTTTTCTGGATGGGACAACACCTCCTTAAGACTTTCTGGCTCCCCCTCATCACTGATGAGGACATACTCTGTGGAAGGGTACCTGCATGACTCTACCCTTGGCCTCTCTGATCTCCTCAGAGGTTGAGGTTGTTCTTCTCCCTGAGTGGGGTGCTCCACTTCCTCGACACCTTCATCAAGTTGCTCCCCCTGCTCAATAACCTCACCAGGTTGCTCCACCTGCTCGGCAACCTCGTCGGTTGTACTTTCTGCACTTGTGGGATTGTTAGAAGTAGAAGGAATAGTAACAAAGTTAGGAATTATACCATTCTTCGCCTTTTCTAACATATCAGCAGCAATTCCAACTTCACTTTCTCGGAAGACTACATCTCTGCTTCTGATGACCTTCTTCTTTACAGGATCCCACAGTCTGTACCTGAACTCTTCATCTCCATATCCGATAAATATGCAGGGAACAGATTTATCATCCAGCTTTGTTATCTGCTCTTTTGGTACATGTGCAAAAGCTCTGCAACCGAACACCTTCAGATGCGAGTAGGACACCTCCTTGTTGGTCCAAACTCTCTCTGAGATTTCAAACGCCAACGGAACTGATGGACTCCTATTGATCAGGTAACAGGCTGTCTGAACTGCTTCACCCCAGAATGACTTAGGCAGTTTAGCCATTCTGAGCATGCTTCTCACCTTCTCCACAATGGTGCGGTTCATCCTCTCGGCTACGCCATTGTGCTGTGAGGTTCCAGGAACTGTCTTTTCATGTCTGATCCCATGACTTGAACAATACTCTTCAAATTCCCTTGAAGTGTACTCACTTCCATTGTCACTTCGGAGGCGCTTTAGCTTTCGACCCGTCTCCCTTTCTACTAGAGCATGAAATTTCTGGAAAACTTGAAACACCTAATCTTTGGTTTTCAAAATATAAACCCATAATTTTCGTGAAGCATCATCAATAAAAGTAACAAAATATTTGTTACCGCCCATTGATTCAATTTCCATTGGGCCGCAAACATCAGAATATACTAAATCAAGTATATTCAATTTTCTTTCAGACGATGTCTGAAATGAGACTCTATGCTGCTTACCAAATAAACAGTAGTCACAAGGTTTTACAGTTGTAACTTTGGCATAAGAAATGAGTGATTTCTTGGCAAGAATCTGCAATCCCTTCTCGCTCATATGACCCATTCTTTTGTTCCATAAATCTACAGAAATCTCATCTTGTGCCGCGTTCAATTCACCTTGGCATATTTCTGCATTTGTCCTGTACAACGTGCCACGAGCAACTCCCTTTGAAATCACCAATGATCCCTTAGTGAGTCTCCACTTTTGATTTGCAAAATAACTCTTGTATCCATCTCGGTCTAAAGCAATTCCCGAGATCAAGTTCATCCGCAAATTAGGTACATGCCGCACATCCTTTAGAACCAATGTGCATCCGACATTTGTCTTGATACAAATATCACCAATCCTCGCAATCTTTGAGTAACTTGTGTTGCCCATTTTCACTGTGCCGAAATCACCTGCTACATATCTGCAAAAAAGATCTCTTACCGGTGTGGCATGGTGAGATGCCGCTGTGTCAACCACCCATTCCGACTCTGGACCTGACAGGTGCATGCATTCCTCTTCCTCATTTATAAAGAGGACAACATTATCATTATTTTGCACCATGGCGGCTGTGTTGTCGTCATTCTTCTGGCCACTGGTTTCACCTTTGCCCTTCCTTGGATTTGGACAATCTCTTTTGAAGTGACCTGGTTGATTACAGTTGTAGCAATTTCTGACTCTTGATTTGGATCGGTTCTTTGACTTCCCACGAGCTCCGGATCTACCATAGTTGTTCGAACTCCTTTGATAACTCCTGCCTCTACCTTCTGTGATGAGAGCCTGTCCTTGATTTTCAGGCTTTTTTCTCATCTTCTCATTGAGTAGAAGAGCCGATGTGACATCTTTCAACTCAATAGTAGTCTTACCGTGCAGGATGGTTGTTGCCAAATTATCGTACGAAGATGGCAACGAGTTCAATAGCAAGATGACTTTATCTTCTTCCTCGATTTTCACTCCGAGGTTGGCAAGCTGTGTGATTAGTCCGTTAAACACATTTAAATGTGACAAAAAATTCGTACCTTCACTCATGTGTAGGG
This sequence comes from Nicotiana tabacum, assembly GCF_000715075.1. Taxonomy (NCBI): domain Eukaryota; kingdom Viridiplantae; phylum Streptophyta; class Magnoliopsida; order Solanales; family Solanaceae; genus Nicotiana; species Nicotiana tabacum. Next base: position 113,442,858 of record NC_134087.1, read on the forward strand.
CGTATAACTGCTTCTTCAGGTACAATTTATTTGTCAGCGTTTTGGACATGTATAGGCTTTCCAACCTTGTCCAAATTCCACGTGCAGTGTCTTCATCAATGATGTTATTTACCACATCATCTGATAAGTGCAACCTGATTGCACTAGCAGCTCTTTCATCCAAGTCAGCTCAATCCTCAGCTTTCATGGTATCAGGTTTTTTGGAATCAACATCTAGAACCTTGTGTAATCCTTGTTGGATGAGCAGATCTCTCATCCTTCTTTGCCATGTTGAGAAACCGTTATCTCCGTTGAATTTTTCTACCTCGTACTTTACTCCGGACATTTTTATTTTTCACCAAGTATAGTACTACCGACAGTGAATAGTATTTCAGTGAACGAGCAAAACCTGTGCTCTGATACCAGTTGTTGGGAATAAACCCCTTACCAAAATAATATTCACGGTAATAAAGCGGAATAATAATGTAGCACCGAGATACGGTAATTAACAAGAATAAAAGAGTAACAATGACACCAAGATTTTTACGTGGAAAACCCTTCTGAATAAGGGAAAAAACCACGACCCCGAGAGGAGCAACTGATATCACTATAGTAAGAAATTTTACACTTTGTAGGTCGGAGATAAATACTACAAAGACCACTACAACACTCAAAAGAAATAACCCTCTTTTGATATTCCCACCTCACTACAATATCGCTCACTCTCTATTTTCCTCACAGACTATTTTCTTATACCTTGTCTGTGAAACCTCACTCTTTCTTTCTCTCTTTGTTGGTGTGAAGAAATGAGAGTTGAAGCTCTCCTTTTATAGCCAAAGCTTCACCCTCTAAAGCCTACAATATTTGACAATTTACACACACTTTTCACAATTCAACAAGGTTGGCTACCAAACCAAACTAATTCAACAAGGTTGGCTACCAACCAAACCAAGTCAACAAGGTTGGCTACCAAACCAAAGAAAACTCTTATTAGGCACATGCCTAATACTTCTTCAATGAGATGGACATCATCACATATCCTATCAAGTGCTCTAGAAAATATGGGCAAGTATGAATGAAGAATGTAGGCGTGTATTGTTGAGGATTGGAAGTTGCTCTGTTTCTGTATCTTGTCCTAGGTCGATTCTGTTTCTTGGCCTAATACCGCGTTTGATGTATTTCCGTAAAAACATTATGTGGAAAATGTAATAGTAATGTAGTTTTATTATAATTGTTTCTGCGCGTACCTCCCATATTCTTTTTCTTGTTCTTCTTTTGTTTTTTGTAGCCAATCCCACGGTGGATTCGCAATTGAAACAAGAAAGAAAAATGAAAGAAAGAGAGAAAATTAAAAGATAAAAATTCAGATTTTCAATTCAAGACACTTCTTACAATACCCTATAAGTGAATATAAAGAAGACTAATAAATGGAGTTCACTAATAATTCTAATTCTTAAAGGACTACTATTTAAATACTTAAAGTTCCTAAAGGTCCAAAACTTGACATTCCACCCTCCTTTAAATCAACCTTGTCCTCAAGGTTGAAAATGAAAATCTAGAAATGGAGAACTAAATCAACACCCACATGTGCTCGGACTTTGAAAATTGCCTATTGGTAGAAACTAAAATTCCTCTATAGGCTCTATTTCTCATCAATGCTCCATCGACTCTTAATGCTAAAATACATTTTATATGTAGCAGAAGTATAACCAAGAATACTACTGTCACGACCCCAAATACCGGTCGTGATGGCGTCTATCACATTACTAGGCAAACTGGACCAATTATAAACCACATCCCATTTTCATTGTAAATAAGTCATTTGCTAACACGGTTTAATTACCAATTATCATAATAAGTGTTTAAAACAGCAGGATAGATATGCGAAAGTCATCAAGACATATGAATTACACAACCCACACTCTGAACAACATACTACATAGATAGTTTAGGAATGCGGAAAAGTAATAAGATAGAAGGGAGAAATCAGGGCTGCGGACGCCATGCAACTACCTCGAAATCCCCGGCAATTGTTGAACGACTGAAAGCTCTCACTCGACCTCGGGGCACCTGGATCTGCACGCAAGGTGTAGGGAGTAATGTGAGTACTCCGACCAAGTGAGTAATAAAGATAAATAATGACTGAAAGTAAGAAAACACGTATACACAAGGTATTCTATAATGAATCAATTTAAATAGGTAATCTGTAAGCAGTAAACCAATGAAAAGCAAAATAAAGTACTTCTACAACAAATAAACAGGTAATTGACAGACAGTTATGATAAAGTAAACACATATAAGTTCACCCCTCGGGTACAGTATCAATAATTTTTGCCCCTCGGGCTCAATCTCACATCACAATGGGTATCCCCGCTCACTGGGGATGTGCAGACTACGGGAGGGGCCCCTTACGGCCCAAGCGCAATATCAAGCCATCACGTGGCATCAAATCTAGGCCATCGGCCTCATATCAATCAAGCCACCTCGTAGCGTATATATGTATCTCAGGCCCTCGGCCTCATATCAGTACCAGTGTATCCTCACGACTAGGCCCTCGGCCTTACTTAGTCCAAAAATCATCACAAGCCCCTCGAGCAATAGTAAAACAGTATCTCTCAACCCAAAACATCATTTAAAATATCATTTAAGTCTCAAAACTGAGTAAAAATGGATGAGTAGTAGAACGGTGGAAAATAACGGGACTGAGTTCAAGTAATAAGTCAAAACAGTGAGGAAATGGTAATAAAAATTCCTGAAGGGTTCAAATAGTTGGCACAAAACCCAAATATAGCAATCAGCCCAAATCATGATGATAGCAAATAAGTTTCAGCCAAATACATGGTAAAATCATCAATCGAGACAAACCAAGTCACAATCTCCAATAGTGCACGACCCCACCCTCATCATCAAGCGTGTGTCTCACCTCAATATAGCACAACGATGTGCAATCCGGGGTTTCAAACACTCAGGACATCATTTACAATCATTACTCACCTCGAACCGGCTAACTCTCTAGCTCGCGATGCCTTTGACCCTCGAATTGGCCTCCACGCGCGTTGAATCTAACTAAAATTAGAACGAATACGTCATAATATGCTAAGGGAACAAAGCCCAAGCGAGAACAATCGAAAAATACCAAAAATCCCGAAATTAGCAAAACCCGAGCCCCGAGCCCACTTCTCGAAACTCAGAAATTTTCACATCATTAGATTCCTCGTCTCCTCACGAGTTCATACATATCAAAAACACAAGAATCAGAGCTCAAATGACCCCTCAAATCCTCAATTTAAGCCCTCTTAAACTCAAGCCCTAAACGTCCATTTTTAGTCCTTCAATTCCTTAAAGTTTAGTCCCAATCCATGAAATATTACCATAAAAGTGTGTTTTAGGTCCAAAATCCTTACCTCAACGACGTTATCTTGAAATCTCCCTTTAAAATTGCCCAAAAGCTCTCAATCCGAAGTTAAAATGGTTAAACCCTTCAAAAATCGCGAAGAAAGAATATATATACATTCTGCCCAGGGGTTTTCGCATCTGCGACCCCTCCACCGCTTCTGCGGTACCGCATTTGCGGTCACAAGTCCGCTTCTGCGGAACTCACTTAACCAGCCCAAATCCGCTCCTGCGATCGCCCTTCCGCATCTGCGATTTCGCAGATGCGGCCGAAAATTCCGCTTTTGCGATTTCGCAGATGCGGCCCAAAATTCCGCTTTTGCGGTTCCTGACCCTCAGCCCAAATCTCGCATCTGCGATAGAAATTCCGCATCTGCGGCTTCGCAGATGCGGCCACCTTGACCGCTTCTGCAAAAACTGCTCGCCAAACTAACTTTCGCATCTACGGCCTTCCCCCTCGCACGTGCGGCACCGCACCTGCAGTCCCCAAACCGCAGGTGCGAAAACATCAGAAGCAGCAATATCAGTTGCTGCAACCAAATTCCAAATTCTCCGATAACCACCCGAAATGATCCTGAGGCCCCCGGGACCTCAACCAAAAGCACAAACATAACCTGATACCTTATTCAAACTTGTTCCAATCATCAAAACACCTCAAACAACATCAAATCTACCAAATCACATCGAATTCAAGCCTAAGTTTCTAAAATCTTCTGAAATACGCTTTTGATCAAAAACCCAACCAAACCATGTCTGAATGACCTGAAATTTTGCACACACATCCCAAATGACCTAACGAAGCTATTGCAACTCTCGGAATTCCATTTCGACCCCTATATCAAAATCTCGCCTATCAACCGGAAATCGCCAAAATATCAACTTCGCCAATTCAAGCCTAATTCTACTCCGGACCTCTAAAACCAATTCCGATCATGCTCCTAAGCCATAAATCACCTTCCGAAACTAACTGAACCATCGGAACTCACATACGAGCTCTCTAACACATAAGTCAACATCTGGTTGACTTTTCCAACTTAAACCTTCTTAAAAGAGACTAAGTGTCTCATTTCTTATCAAATCCTCTCCCAACTCAAAATGATCAATCCGATCACATAAAATACGGATAACGAAGCATAAAGAAGCAGAAATGGGAAAAACGGAGCGGTAACTCATTAGACGACTGGCCGGGTTGTCACAACTACCACCAAATCACAAGTAGCTATTGTGATGACTAATTGTTTCTGAAGAACCTCCCTAACTGATGTAGCACAAGTGTCTCCTACATGATGATAAATAAAGCTGGTGCATCACAAATGTCTCCTATATGATGATGAATAAAACTGGTTCCAATAACTCCTCTTGTAGAATGTACCAGCTCCACCCTTAAGTTATCAACTTGGCCAAAGTATAGCAAATTCTCATATTCTTGTCCAGTTGGTCTCGTTATGCTTATGGAGCCAAAATGTTTCTTAGCAATGGATGAGATTACTACAACTTGAATCTTGTGCAAATTTCAAGCATATAGTAATCGATTTTGTGTATAGCCGCCAAGATGAATGATAGAATAATTGGTGCTATCCATGGAACTTTCCATGAAGTTTCAAACATAGGTTTAAGACCAATGAGTATTGCAAAAAGATCTTTTAAAGACTCTGCTGAAAAGATTTGCTTTGAAACATAAAAGACCAATGCATCTATAGGTTGAAGGTAGCTAGCACTAGAACAAGATCCGTCTTCCTTGGACAAAATATTGGTATTAATATCTCTTCCACCAGGATCTCATAAGAAAATGCTCATCTCGTTCCTGTTATGTTCTTCTCCCAGCTCTAATGACATTTTCAGCAAACTTAGAGCTAAAACTTTGAAAATCACTGCATATACTGGAAGTAGATCACCAATAACTAGCTGGAAAAATAACAGAATCGTCACCAAGCTAGGTGTACTTTCACTATCAAATAACATACACACTTCACCCTCAAGGTACAAATAGTTTGAAATGCACCAGAGAACAAAAGCTAACTCTCCCTCCATAGACATTCCTTCAAATAAAACAGGGGTTGATGATAATATTGCTCCACCAGAAAAAGAACAAAGTCCAGGAGTAGAGCACAAGTTTGCTCGACTTGTATAAACCATCAAGTATGAAGGGCTCTCAGTACAACTGAACGGATATTACGAGTATCTAATCACCTCAGTTAAAATCCAATCAAAAAACCTTAATAGTAAAGGCAATCTATGTACCTCAAGAATTGCATAAACCAAGGCTGATAGAAGGCGATCTCTTCCACCCCATTGCTCGATAGGAAGTAATACACTTTTTGCAACAATCCCTACAGTTACATGAGTAACTTCCAAGAATGTGCAACTTTCCGGTAACCACATTTCTTCTCTTGCATGAGCATTCTTCTGAAAACAATTAGGCGCCTTTGTCTTCCATTTTCCATTATAGAGATCCACTCTGTAACACATTCTATAATAGAAACCCAATTTGCTGCAGTACCACCGCTTGAGACCTTTGATGGCACTAACATTATTTTTTCCTGAACAAACTTGACATCAGTGCACAAAGCTTTCTTAGGGCCATTAAGAGAACACGAAGTAAGGAGTGGGACTTTCTTATATAACACAATAGGCAATTCAAAATGAACATTAGTTGGAGATAAACTGAAGATGTGCTTGAGTTTGACTGACAGGGATGGTACAAGCAGAACAATATTTTTCACATTTCCTATGAAGTAAACCAGGTGTACATCTCTAGACTTATTTCCTTTGTGCAAAGGAGAAATTAGCTTTCCTATTTTCTTAGCAACTAGAAACATATCATCACTTAGCATCTTTTCGAGAAAAGTAGAAGCCCGGTCATAAATTGAACGCCTACAAAGAGCCAATCTTGAAAGCAGAGCAATCAATTCATTGAAAATCTTAATACTTAGGATCTCATTATCCTCCACCAAATTCCAAAAAGCATAAGCATCCCCACATTCCATACAAATTACGGTAACCAACAACTCTATTGCTCTCCTCGTCCATGAAAACTGGGTTTCGTCAAAATACATTTGAATAAGGAAATTACCCTGGGAACATAGGGTGTCTCCAGCATTCTAACAAGCTCCTCAATCAAGTACAACATGATTTCCTCCAGACTAGACTGTCTAGATCTATGAACAATACAATTACTCTACAACAGGGACCAAATACCCTCCAATTTTTCCAAATTTACTTCAATTACTTCCTCCTCTTTTTATCATCTTCCACTACAACCTCATTATCTCGAAAATCATAACTATTGTTATTTGCAATGTTATTCTCAATTTCAACAAAGACAGAGGAACTTCTATTGGAATCCAATGAAATAGCTCCAAAATTATCCCTTTGATGCCGACAAACTCAATAGAGACATCTCCCCTACTTTCAATGTTTTTCTCATCTTCATGTTTTCCAGAATCCACCATTTCGAAGATGAATGAAGGATTGAGATAATGATAATCATCCCATGACATTTCATTCCCAAGAACAAAATGCTTGGCCTCTAAATGACCATTGTTAGAATTGAGATCAATGTCATCTGGAACTTAAAACGCTACAATCCCATCCCAATTTTAACCAAGTGACAATACATTGGGATTAAACAGAACATAACAAAAAATGTTACTGATTGAAATTGATTCATCACTAGGCTTCAGTATGTTATCTAGGAACAAATAACCTATTTTCTCATTGCTCACTTCTTCCATTTCTTTTGTGGACTGAAGTTCACCCAAAAATGCAGTTTCTTCCTGCTGGAGAAATTCATCAAACACCTGATCCACGTTATTTTCTGAATTTTCCTTGATCTCTCATATGTTTGTATCTTATCTTCACCATCACAGAAAAATCACCAAAAATAATTTTAGATTGTAGTTCTTCCTTAAAAATTGGACCGTTAACATCCATTTCACAAACATAGAATGAAGCATCAAATTTCTGGAACCACTGCAACTGTGTAAAACTATATTGAAACATGCCACTTGTTTTGTTACATTGAGGACTTTCATCAAACACCTTGTTCCCATATTTTCAGAAGTTTTCTCATTTCTTCTTACTAACCCAAGTTCAACCCCTCCAGTTTTATCTTGTTGAGGACTTTTGTCGATCATATGATTGCCGCTGCTACCCAAAACTATAGCATTTTCATCATCAGATTTCAATGGTGGTCCATCATCAAGATCGTGGCAAGTGAGGTCAAACGATACCACAGATGAAGGAAAAATAACAGATTCACTAGAACTATTTTTTGTTAAATCAAGTGTTACATTGGTGTCTAGTTCAAAAGTGCTCGTGTTGAGCAAGCAAGTAGACTCTATCAAAGCCGTTGAAACTGGGGAACCTCCATTAAACTCGATATTAGGGGAATCTAGAGAAGTGGTAGTCCATTTTCGATAGGCTTCACCCTCACTCCGAAATTGCTCTGACCGTCGAATGTTCTCTCGCACCAACGAGAGAATTTCATCAAAAATAGACTGTTCATTGCTGATTAGCCTAGGTTAAGTTGAAATATATTTCTCAATCTCACCATCATGAACCTAGTATGGATTATATGAATCATGTGAATAGATATGGAAATACTGATTTTGGTAACTCCATGAAAGCTGCTCGGAACTTGAGCATGGAAGAAATGGGTCTGCTCCTTCGTAGGAATTTTGCGTATGGGAGTAATAGTGAATAAGCAATGTGGAATTGGGTCCGAGAAACGTCGGTTCTGATACCAATTATAGCGAATCCCACGATGGATTCGCCATTTGTTAAGACCCGGCCGGTCGTTTCATGAGTTATCACTCTGTTTCCCTCATTTCTACTTCTTTATGCCTTATTCAGCTGTATTATATGTTATCATATTGGTTAGTTTGTGTTCAGAGTGGTTTGATAGAGAAATAAGACACTTAGTCTCTTAAGTTGGCCTTTTGTTGGAAAAGTCAATCGGAAGTTGACTTGTGAGTAAACGATCTAGGAATCAGGTTTTTATGATTCAAATAGATTTGTGAGGTTATTTGGGACTTAGGAGCGTGATCGGAATGTAATTTGGAGGTCTGGAGTAGATTTAGGCTTGAATTGGCGAAATTAGAATTTTGGCATTTTCCGGCTGGTAGTGGAGATTTTGATATAGGGGTCGGAATGGAATTCCGAAAATTGGAGTAGGTCCGTGGTGTCATTTCATACGTGTGTGAAAATTTTTAGGTCATTCGGACTAGGTTTGGTAGACTTTTAGATCAAAAGCAGAATTCGGAAGTTTTTGGAATCCTTAGGCTTGGATCAGAGGGTACTTTGATGATTCGATGTTGTTTTGGGTGTTTCAAAGATTGTTATAAGTTTGAATAATGGTATGTGACTTGCTAGTACCTTTGGTTGAGGTCCCGGGGGCCTCGGGGTGATTTCGGATGGTTGACGGGAAGTTGAGAGTTATAATTGTGCAGCTGAAGCTGCTGATTTTGTTGTCATAACCGCACTTGTGGATTGGGGACCGCAGGTGCGGGATCAAAGAAGCGGAAGAGAAGACGCAGATGTGGCCCTAGGCAAGGATGGTTAGAAGGCACATGTGCGGAAGGCTCAGCACACCTGCGAGACCGCAGGTGCGGAAGGATATGCGCAGGTGCGACGTAGGGAGTTTAAGTGAAAACCGCAGAAAGGGTTGTTTGTCCGCAGAAGCGGTACCGCATGTGCGGTAAAAGGACCGCAGGTGCAAAAACCCTGGGTCAAAAAGTATATAAGTCCTCCTTCGCGAATTTTTGGTTATTCCACCATTTTCGCATACGGGTTTGAGCTTGGGAGAGCAAATTGAAGAGGGAATTCAAGAGGGTTTCGTGGAGGTAAGGTTTTTGGACCCTAAAGTTGTTTCTATGATGGTTTTTAACTGTTTAAACTTGAAATTTGTGGTAATTATTGGTTAAAATTGGGGGCTTAGGGCTTGAAAATTGGAGACCTAAATTTAGGGATTTGAGGGGTCATTCGTGGTCGAATATTGGTATTCTTGGTATGTATGGACTCGTGGGAGGATAAGGATCCTATTTTGGGATTTTTGATGTAATTTGAATATTTTCGCATGTGCTTCGTTCCCTTAGCGTATATTGATGTTATGATTCTGTTTTTGGATAGATTCGACGCGAGTTGAGGCCGAGTCGAGAGTCAAGGGCGTCGCGGAGTAGTATTTCATCTGGTTTGAGGTATATAACCATTGTAAATCTGGACCTGAGGGTATGAAACCCCCATATTTCGTATTATTTTGATAAATAAGGTGACGTGCATGCTATGTAACGAGCGTGTGAGTGTGCACTGGTAGGGATTGTGACTTGGTCTGTACCGTAACGACTATTAAGTCACGTATTTGATTTGAAATCTTATGATATCTCGTATTTTAGAGATTGATACTATGTGTTGGGCTGTACGCCGTGTTTGGGGCCTTGTGCCGACCTGTTTAGACCCTTAGGGGTATTTTTACTACTTTCCTCACTCTGTTTGATTTGAAAGTATATCCTCAGTCATGTTTTACCTGTTATTTATTTAAAACCGGTTTCACCACTCTTTTTCTTAATATATGAAAACTGTTTGTGCGGAGTTCCCTGATTTTTCATTGATAAGCCCGAGTGGCCGTGAGGTTAATGACTGAGAGAGGTTTAGGACCTAATGGTAATGATTATATATCTATTATGGATCGGGCAGCACGCCGCATCGATATTATATATATAGATCAGGCTGCACACCGTAACGATATACATATGGATCGGGCTACATGCCGCAGCGATATATATTGGATCGGGGCGCGCCGCAACGATATGACGCTTGGGCTGTAGGAGCCCCTCTGGAGTCTGTACACCCCCAGTGAGCGTAGTCGACTATAAACTCTGGATCGGGCTGCACACCGCAACAGTTATTATGATTCTTATTTTTATGAGATATTATTGAGTCGGAGTGCTGAGTGTGAGTATTGTTTGACAAGAGCTAAGTCACGAGTGACTGAGAGGCTTGCCCGAGAGACTATATTTATGAGTGATACCTTGCCCGAGGGGCTTGTTTATGACTTTTGTTACTTTCGCTCTTCTTTCATACTGAGCCTCTGTTGAAAAATGTTCGATAAATGTTTCCAAAGGATTTTTAATTGAAACTAAAGTTTTACGAGATGACTGGCTTTTAAATTGCAGAATTTGACTTGATATTTCTGTTGAGACTTATTATATGATTTTAACTGCACGTCACTGCACTCAGACCTTATTTACTTTAGTTATTTACTGAGTTGGTGTACTCACGTTACTCTCGCACCTTGTGTGTAGATCCAAGTTCCTGAGCATCCGAGTGAGAGCTTCCAGCACTCCCAGGGTTTATCCGGAGATCGCAAGGTAGCTGTACGGCGTGCGCAACCCCGCCTTCCTCCTTCCTATTTTAGTATTTTGTTATTTCAGACTTATTTTGTATTATTCAGACAGTGTCTTGGTTGTATTTAGAGGCTCATGAATAGTGACACTGGATTGTTGGGCTGTGTTGGTATATATTTGTACTAATTTCCGCATATTTCCGTTGATTTATATATTTCATATGAGAATTTGAACTTAAACGATTTTAGATAATGCTTTTATAAAAAGAATTTACTCTGGTTAAATGTTGGGTTGGCTTGCCTAGTACTATGATAGGTGCCACCACGACCGAGGTATTTGGGCTCGTAACACCATTGAAACATGAAAGAAAAATGAAAGAAAGAGAAAGAAAATTAAAAGATAAAATTTAGATCTTCATTCAAGACATTTCTTACAATACCCTACTAGTGAATATAGAGAAGACTAATAAAAGGAGTACACTAATAATTCTAATTCTTGCAAATACTTAAAGTTCCTAAAGGCCCAAAACGTGACATTTTTCTTTCTAAATAGCATAGAGAGTTAGAAGATTAAAGTTTTCTCAATCAATTCTTGCCATTTAATTTTCAAAAAACTGCGACATTGAACAATAATTCTGTTAACCAGTTGATGATTCAACATTGAAAGTTTGAAACCTATTAGGATCGATATTATCCTTTTATTGGGAGAACAAGAAACTGTAATACAGACTGTAATACTAACTTGAAAATCTGAGCTTCTGGAGTTACTCTTCTCAGCTAGTTTCAGACTTGTTTTATGTCATTATCATATAACGAATTATTTGTTCACTTTGAGTACGTAGTGCAAAATTTCATCCAACCTTGATTATAATGTCCTTACTTTTTAGAATTCAAGAGCAGGGAGAGGTTACTATCTAATCATGTTTATAGAGTCGTTTAGTCTTTAATTAGAGCCACTAGTTGTATGCCATGTCCCTCTTAACTAATACGCCTCCAAAGAAATCAAAGATTGCCTTTGGGGACTAAAAACAAACATATATAGCACTCTCTAATTTGACAAATGATTTTTTTGTTTAGTTTCGGGTCTGATATTTGGATTCGCATCGGCAAGTCTCATATTTCGGATACGTGTTTTCTAACAAAGACGACTGCATACTCTGAGTTTGAATGCAATTTTTGGTTTAGGATGAAAGGGTTATTAGTACTCCCCTGCAATTCTAATTAGTATTTGACAAATTTAATAGAGTTGTACAGGTACTATCTCTTCCATTTAATGGATTATTATATGCCGTGGAAGCAATTCCAGTATCAAAATTACATGTAATCTAGACAATTTGTAAAAAATGGGATTTCACGGGTTACTTCTTGAAGCGTGAATAAAGCTCCTCTATCTCGTGAGCCTCCAATTCCACAACAACTCAATGAAATCACCATTATGATCAGCACGATCACGATTCTCGAATGTTCCACGGGCTTCTACTGTGTTACCCAAATAATATCCGAAAATAGTGATTTCGTGTGGACGAAATTTCTAGGAAAATTTGGCTGAAATTTTCGGCCATCTTGTGCTCCTATCTCTAGGTGGAAAACCTTATGTATTTATAGCACACGTTTTAAGGGTTAAAACTGTGATGACCCGACCAGTCGTCTCATGAATTACCGCTCCGTTTTTTCCATTTCTGCTTCTTTATGCTTTGTTCATCTGTATTTTGTGGTATCGGGTTGGTCGGATCGAATCCGGAATGATTTTGGTAAGATTTGAGACACTTAGTCTCCTTTAAGAAAGTTTAATTTGGAAAAGTCAACCGGATGTTGACTTCTGTGTTAGCGGGCTCAGATGTGAGTTTTGCTAGTTCGGTTAGCTTCGGGAGGTGATTTGGGACTTAGGAGTGCGATTGGAATAGGTTTTCGAGGTCTGGAGTAGATTTAGGCTTGAATTGGCGAAGTTGATATTTTGGCGATTTCTGGTTAGTAGGCTAAATTTTGATATAGGGGTCGGAATGGAATTTCGAGAGTTGCAGTAGTTCCGTTGTGTCATTTGGGATGTGTGTGCAAAATTTCAGGTCATTCGGACGTGGTTTGGTTGGGTTTTTGATCAAAAGCGAAATTCGGAAGATTTTAGAAAGTTTGGCTTGAATCCGATGTTTTTTGGGTGATTTGATATTGTTTGAGGTATTTTGATGATTGGAACAAGTTTGAATAACGTATTAGGATATGTTAGTGCTTTTGGTAGAGGTCCCGGGGGCCTCGGGAAGATTTCGGATGGTTGACGGGAAGTTTGGATTGTTGTTGCAGCTCCTGAATTGCTTCTTCTGGTATTTTCGCACCTGCGGATTGGGGACCGCAGATGCGGTGCCGCACGTGCGGGAGATCCATCGCAGAAGCGAAAAAGGGTCAGGTGAGCAGAGACCGCAGAAGCGGTAAGGTGACCGCATCTGCGATGTCGCAGATGCAGAAGTGTGGTCGCAGATGCGATTTAGGCTGGATAAGTGCTTTCCACAGAAGCAGTGGATTTAACCGCATATGCAGTACCATAAAAGCGGGTATTGTACCGCAGATGCGAAAAGGTCTGGGCAGAACATATAAGTTATTTCATTTCGCGAATTTGAGCTATTTTACCATTTTTGACTTCAGCTTGAGAGCTTTTTGGGCGATTTGAAAGAGGAATTTCAAGGGAACTTCATTAAGGTAAGGAATTTGACCTAAAACTCGTTCCTATGCTATTATTTCATGGATTAGAGTTAGAAATCATGAAAATTAAGGGTGAAAATTGGGCAAACTAGGCTTGGAAACTTAGACCTTTAATCGGGGATTTGAAGGACCATTTGAGGTCAGATTTGAGAACTTTTGATATGTATGAACTTGTGGGGAGATAATGAATCTATTGATGTAAATATTATTGAATTCCAAGACGTGGGCCCGGGGGTCGGGTTTTGGTAATTTCGGGATTTGTGCCGTTTATTGATTGTTTTCGCTTGGGCTTCATTCCCTTAGCATATTTTGACGTCCTTGTTCTGATTTTGGATAGATTTGACGCGAGTGGAGGCCGATTCGAAGGGCAAAGGCATCGCGAGCTAGAGACTTGACCGGTTCGAGGTGAGTAATGATTGTAAATAATGTTCTGAGGATTTGAAACTTCGGATTGCACATCGTAGTGCTATATTGAGGTGAGGCACACGCTTGATGACGAGCGTGGGGTCCTGCACTGTTGGGGATTGTGACTTGGTCTGTCCCGAATGATTAATTTACCGTGTATTTGACTGAAATCTATTTGCTATCATCATGATTTGGGCTGAATGCCCTATTTGGGCCTTGTGCCAACTATTTGAACCCTTCGGGAATTTTTACTGATATTTTCCTCCCTGTTTTGGACTTTATACTTGAATTCAGTCATGTTATATTTCAATGTTTTCGTACTCAACCATATTTACTCTATTTTAACACTTACATGATCTTTAAATGATATTTTTGGGCTGAAAATCATGTTTTACTATTGCCCGAGTGGCTTGTGAGAATTTTGACTGAGTAAGGCCGAGGGCCTATGTTGTGAGGAAACATTTGACACTAATTATGAGGCCGAGGGCCTGAGATATGTACGCCACGAGGTTCCTTGTTTGATATGAGGTTGAGGGCCTAGTGATGATGCCACAAGATGGCTTGATATTGCACTTGGGCCGTAAGGGGCCTCCCAGGAGTCTGTACACCCCCAGTGAGCGTGGGTACCCATTGTGATGTGAGATTGAGCCCGAGGAGCTGGTATTGTCCTATGTGATTGCCCGAGGGGCTGATATTGTTCTGAGATGTTGCTCAAGGGGCAGATTTGTTGATACTGTGCCCGAGGGGCCAACCTTTATGTGTTTATTTTCATAATTGACTTTCAATTTCCTGCTTAATTGTTGAAAAAGGCTTTTCATGAAGTAAATTTTGAGTTAAAAGATTTTACCTATCTTTCACTGGTTTACTGTCTAAAATGGTTTTACTGCTTCATTATAGCATGCTTTTGTGCCTTACATGATTTTCTGCTTTCAGTCGTTATATATGATTATTACTCACTGAGTTGGAGTACTCACTTTACTCCCTGCACCCTGTGTGCAGATTCAGGCGTATCTGGTCCCGCTCCCGAGTGCTGATCATTCTGGTTCAGGTGAATCCAAGGAGTCTCTAGGTAGCTGTTGGCGTTCGCAGCCCGGAGCTCTTCCCTATCTTATTCCTTTATGTTCTTAGTTTCTGTATTAAACTCTGTAGTTATATACATTTGGAGTATTCCATTTGGTTAGATGCTCATGACTAGTGACACCCCGGTATCGGGCTGTGTTGGGTTATTTTTCCACGAATTATGCTATTATCTGTTAATTTTGGATATCTTATCATACTTTAGATTTATTTCTTATGGTTTAATTGCTAATAATTGGATATGGGAAGTGTCGGCTGGCCTTGTCTTCACGAAATGTGCAATCACGACCGAGTCTGGATTTAGGGTCGTGGCAAAAACCCTTTTTCAAAACCTATTGGCTTTTCTTTTCCACCAGAAAAAGGATTCCTTTATTTCCTATTATTTAGGCACAGTAGGGACCACATAATTTAATTAACAAGGCTTCCAATTATGGAATTAATTTGTAATTTTCGAAATTAATATCCACCATAATTAATTACGAATTATTCCACTAAAAATTCGTAATTTCACTCCTTATTCAATTTCGAAATTTATCCATTAAATCTTATTTAATTCCCCATGTTAAGATTCAGATACTAATCAATTAAATTAAATTATAGACGATTTAATTTATTGATTATTTCCTTTAGACATTCGCTTAACTTATTATGATGACCTAAAAGGTCATCACTTGTTTTTAAATTGAATTCTGCATTCCGAGGCCAGCATCACCTCGATTTGCGTGCGCAGTCCAGGCACGTAGCCAGAAAGCTTATATGTGAAAATCTATGAAAATGATAAATTTTGACTATAAAATGAATTAATTTGACTTCGGTGAATGTTTTGGGTAAACGGACTCGGACTCATAATTTGACAGTCCCGGAGGGTCCATAGGAAAATATAGGACTTGGGCGTATGCCCGAAATCGAATTCCGAGGTCCCAAGCCCGAGAAATGAATTCTTAAAGAAAATTATTTTCTTAAATTATTTAAAGGATTTGGAAATGAATTTTGATTAGAACGTGTTGGTATCGGGCCCGTATTTTTGTTCCGACGCTCGGTATAGGTCTTATATGTGATTTAAGATAATTCTGGTGAAGTTTGGTAAGAAACGGAATCTGTTTGACGTGATTCAGACCTTAAATGCAAAATTTGATATTTTAAGAAGTTTTGAAATATTTTATTGATTTTGAGGTTTAATTCGTTGTTTAAGGGGTTAATTTGGCGATTTGATCGCATGGATAAGTTCATATGATGTTTTTGAGTTAGTACGCATGTTTGGTTTGGAGCCCCGAGGGCTAGGGTGAGTTTCGGATGGGTTTCGGAAGGTGTTGAACTTGGAAAAGATTGCAGGTTTTCAGTTTTCTGGTGTGCTGGTGTGCTGGTGTGTTCTTCTTCGCGTTCGCGGAAGGACTCTCGCAAACGCGAAGGGCTAGTCAGGCTGAAGGAAATCTCTTTCTACGCAAACGTGAGACACAGGATATGAACGCGAAGCCTTGGGGTTGTTTCCCTTCGCGAACGCGGACCTGCTATTGTGAACGCGAAGGCCTTTGGGCCTGGGGAGGGGGAAGGGAATTTTGTGCTACGCGAATGCGGCCACTGGCCCGCGAATGCGAAGGCTCGAGGAGTCAAAGCTCCGCGAACGCGAGCCCAATGTCGTGAACGCGAAGGTCACTTAGGCCCAACTCTTCGCGAACACGACAGGACTATCGCGAATGCGATGAATGCCTGTCCAATGATTTTAAAACAGAAGCCAAATCGGGATTTAATCAAAATTTCATAACTTATTCTTCCAAACTCCAAATTGGGTGATTTTTGAAAGAGGATTTCACCACCAAGTCATAGGTATATAATCTTAGACTCATTTTCTTCAATTTCCATTAATAGCCATTAGATTTCTAGGCGTAAAATCATGTTCTTAAGGATAGAAAATTAGGGATTTGGGTAGAGTTAGGGCTTTTTGTATAATTGTGATTTAGACCTTGTTTTGGGGTCGAATTTTTGAACTAATTATATATTTGAGCTCGTGGGTGAATGAGTGATCGGGTTTGGTCCGAACCTCGTATTTTGACCAAGCGGGCCCGGGGTCAATTTTTGACTTTTTGGAAAGAATAATTGAAATGCTATAATTAAGCATTGGAATTGGATTGTTTAGCATTTATTGATCTTATTATGTCGATTATGTCTAGATACAATTGATTTGGAACCTAATTCAAAGGGAAAAGCGGTGTTTGAGGCTTGAGTTGGCCGTGGAAGTTTGAGGTTAGTGTTCGGTCTAACTTTAGCTTGAGGGATTAGGAGTGGTGTCCTATTTGCTATTTGCTTCTTGTTGAGTACGACGTATAGGTATGGTGACGAGTATATATACGTTGGTGTCGAGCATGTCCGTTAGTCTTAAATTGCAATTTATTTTGTGTTCTTATATAGTACTACGGATGCTTTAAATGATGATTCTCGATATTGAGCAAGGATTAAGTTTGTTTTCGTGAAAATTACTTATGATTGAGTATTTGTGTTAGTTGAGATGAGTAGAAGTTGGGTTAAGATTGGTTATAGATGTTTCTCCCTTGCCGGGACGTATTTACTTTTAATGTCGAATTCCTTGCCAGGATAGTGTAGCTTATTGTTGGTCCCTTGCCGGGACTCTTGGTATGGTTGCTGCTAAAGGTATATAAATGTTATGTTGGATCGGGTTGCACGCCGCAACAATACTATATATGGAACGGGTTGCACACCGCAATAATGTTATGTTGGATCGGGTTGCACGCCGCAACAATACTATATATGGAACGGGTTGCACACTGCAATAATGTTATGTTAGAACGGGTTACACGATATAACAATATTATAATGGATCGGGATGCATGCCACAATAGTGATATAAATGGATCGGGTTGCACGCCGCAATAGTGTTAAATGATAGGGATCGGGTTGCACGCTGCAACAGTGTTAAATGATAGGGATCGTGTTGCGTGCCGCAATAGTGTTATTATGGTTTTGTTGTAAATCTTGAATTGTTCTCTCATATTTCTCTTAAGTTTCTGCTGGATTTGATATTTCCCCCGTAGCATGTACCCCTCCCATGTTAATTGTTTATTCATAATTATTTTCCGTTGTATATTATATAACTGCACAGGTTTATTTGAAGTTTGGTCCTAGCCTCGTCACTACCTCGCCGGGGTTAGTCCAGACACTTACCAGCACATGGGGTCGGTTGTGCTGATGCTACACTCTGCACTATATGCAGATTTCGGAGAAGCTTTTGGACAGTAGCACTTGGGGAGCCTACCTTCAGTCCAGCCAGAGATCCCGAGGTAATTCTACAGACATCCGCAGGCCCGACGTTCTCTTCTACTTTATTATGTACTCTACTTTCATTAGATTTAGAGATAGGTTGTATTTCTTTCAGACATTTATTGTAGTAATCTTAGTCTGTCCGTGATATTGTGACACTGGATTCCGGGTAGAGATGTGTATTGTCATTATCGTACTGGTCTTGGTTTTTATATTAGATTAAGTCTTCCGTTTGATTTCATTTATCGTAAATATCTAAATGTTGGATACCTGTTAATTCAGATTGTTAAAAAGGGTTAAAAATGAAAGAGTTAAAAATTTTCTATGTTTAGTGGCTTGCCTAGCTTCTACGAGTAGGCGCCATCACGACTCTCGAGGGTGGAAAATCCGGGTCGTGACACTTATTTCATGTGTCGGATACAAAATCCACCGGCCGGGTTTACACATGAAAACTTATAAGCTTCATAAAGGTGTATCATCAATCTCTAAACTGAGACATGGATTCCATCAACTAACTATTATTTCGCCAATGTACATTATTATTATCCAATTTACCAGGCATATTGACTCACGAAAGAATCTCGCCTTTTAATAAATCAAAATAATAATAATGTACACGACTAAAAATAATTATATCAAGATTAAGAGTATAAGTACATTTAATGGCTAGAGAGTTTATTTTATTAAGTCAGTATAAAATACTTATCTCTACTTGGTCCGTTCAATACATACAAAATATACTAGCACAAGAAGTTGGAATTAAACCATTCCCATAATTAAGATAAATTATATTTAATCTTGTGCTACAATCATTTCTGATGGTTTGTCCAATTCCATCATTAGATTGTGAACTCAAACTTTATACTTATAAGAACCGATGATTTAATCTTTCATGTATAAGCTAAACTCTATACACTAAATCATCTACTATATAAGCAAATGACACAGACTAATATATGATCTATTTAAAGCTTTATTAAAACTGAATAAACAATTGTTTCATAATAAATACTATATCTAAACCAAAATCATGGTTAATTGTATATATCCCAACACCATTTAGCTATGGTTATCATGTTTCATGTTGTAGTTGCTACTTCCTCAAGTAATTGGAAGAATTGAACGTAGAACCTAAAAATTTTAGAGGTACATGTATAATACAAAAATTGTTGGGAATAATTTGAAAAAAATTAAATTTGACCATTAATAGACTAAATTTATCATTTTTTAAGAATAAGGACGGAAGATAATTGAGATAACCTCACGAAAAATTCAAGCAACTAAGTATAATGTATCATTCCTTCCAATTTTTTATATTTTCCGTGCAGTATGGAAACTTATAAGAGTACTTAAAAATAACCGAGTTTAGAAGTTTAAAAAAAAAAAAACGAGTAGAAAATTATACTACTCATATCAAATATACGGAGCACCATAAGATGACCTAATCCGCAGGAAAATCCGAATAATGCTAATGGCAACTTTTTGCAAGGTTGTGATTCGTCTTACACTTCTCCTTAACTAACCCACTCTTTCTAGAAGCTACTATCCTCATCGCCATTCTATAAATACCAAATATTATTGCAGGACTTTCAGTTAATTAACAGCGATAAAAACAGAACGTAATAAGTTAACTACAGTACTTTAAACAAGCTCAAAAATGTCAACGATTCCACATCACTATGGTGGAAGAAGGGGTGGAATTTTCGACCTCTTCTCACTAGACGTATGGGATCCATTCAAGGACTTCAATCGCCACGGCCTCTCACCAATGCATCATAATTCTGAGCTAATGAGGGACGCATCTTCTTCATTTGTGAACACTTGTATCGACTGGAGAGAAACTCCAGTAGCTCACATTTTCAAAGCTGACGTTCCGGGGCTGAAAAAAGAAGAAGTGAAGGTTGAAGTTGAAGAGGACCGTGTTCTTCATATTAGCGGCGAAAGGAGCAGAGAATTGGAGGAGCATAATGATATGTGGCACCGTGTCGAACGGAGTACTGATAAATTTATGAGACGATTTAGGCTACCGGAAAATGCGAAGATTGAACAAATTAAGGCTTCAATGTAACATGGTGTTTTGACTGTTGTTGTCCCGAAAGAAGAAACTAAGAAACGTGATATAAAATCTATTCAAATCTCTGGCTGAATTATTCAACCAATTTTGCTGGCATCGATTTAGTGAATGGTACTGTTTCATTAATGTTATTGAGAAAGAGAGAGAGGATGGATCATCTTGATAACTGATCAAGTCATATATTATGATGTAATAAAGTAGTACGTGATCCTGTTAGTCTCAAGCATGTAAGTTGTAGATTTATTTCTTGTGACAGAAAGTTTATTGTATCGAAATAATCTTTGCATTCCCATAATAAAAGTGTGGACTAGGTTCCTTTTAATGTTGCATTGTCGAGATCAATCACCAAAATTGCGAAATCGGCTTTAGCCTCGCCACTGGCGAAAGATAAAGTGGCAGTGCCACTCTATCGATTTAAGCTCACCTTTGAGCTAATATTATACTCTATGCAACTAATGTTGGGGTTTTAAGTATATTAAATGCTTAAAAGATGGTGGATGGGAAATGGAGGAAAATAAAAATTTTAAGTGAAATTTTAAGTTCTCCTCCCCCTCCCCCCTTGATGAAGGAACATTGTCCCATATTGGAAGAGGAATATGTTTTAATGGGTATATAAGCAATTGCTCTTTTTCTAGCTCTTAAAGAGTTGAGAAAAAGGCAAGCCTCACGCCGTCGTCGTTATGGCTTGGCTCGGATTTAGATTTGGTCAAATAATCGATTGATTGATTAATTTTTTGGACCAAATTTGTTTGTTAATAGTAAATATTAACATAAATGTTATTAAATATCTGTTTTAATAATAAAAGATTAATATTAAATCCAAGAATATTAATATTAAAATCCAACCGTTTTCATTTTTCCGTTTTCTGTTTTTGGTAACAGAAAATTAACTACCCTCTTCAATTTTCCCTCATTATTATTGATAAATAGCCATTTATGTTATGGCATTTATGCTGCGGCCGTTTTGCAGAAACAACCATTCTGAAGAGTTGCACCTCTTCAAATTTCAGCCCAACATTGGCTATAAATACAAGTCCACTCTCTCAGATTTTTCATACGATTTTCTGAGTTTCTCCTCCTTCTTCCGCATTGTTTTAACTTCAAAGAAAGCAACAATAAGTGTGATTTGCTACCGAACTTTGTGTTCGCTGAAACACTGGGGTTTGAAGTACCACTACACTAGTGTGTAATTCGTTCTATCATGGGAGGAAATAATCCATAACCTTGGGTATTAAGAGGGGATCAAATTCCTTAAGGAAACACTGTGAATTCAGTGGGCTCGGATTAACTTTTGTTTCTTTACATTTTCTGTTTATATATTTTTTTTTTCTTTCTAAAATTAGTTTACAAATACAGTTTAATAACAAGCTTAAGGAATTTAATTTATATTTTGTATTTGTATTATATTCAGTGTTTTGGAGTTTAAAACTTTTGTGATTTTTTACTCCGTTGGAGATTGAAATCTACGCAATTTTAACATTTATTTGTGTCATTCTTTTACAGAAATGACTAATGATAACGGGAACCCGGCTGTTCCAATGGTGACTGCTAATGCATCAACATGCCGAACATCGACGTTGGTACCGACGGAGAAACCCGAAAATTTTTTTGGGTTAGATTTCAAGCGATGGCAGCAGAAGATGTTCTTCTACTTGGCTACTTTAAGTCTGCAGAAGTTCATCAACGAAGATATTCCTGTTCTGCCCGATGAAACTCCAAAGAATGAACGCTTTTTCATGATTGAGGCGTGGAAGTATTCTGATTTTCTGTGCAAGAATTATGTTCTTAGCGGACTGGAGGACGATTTATTTAACGTCTACAGTGGCGTGGAAACGTCAAAAGAATTGTGGACTGTGCTTGAAAATAAATACAAAACTAGATGTCAGGCTGAAGAAATTCATTGCCGCCAAGTTTTTGGACTACAAAATGGTAGATAGCAAGTCTGTTATTACCCAAGTCCAGGAATTGCAAGTGATTATTCACGATCTCCTTGCTGAAGGTATAAATCAAATTAATATTGATGTTGAAAGTAGTAATCTTAATATTTTTACTAACATAATTTTCATTGAAGGTCTTGTCATCAATGAAGCATTCCACGTAGCAGTAATGATTGAGAAGTTGCCTCCTTTGTGGAAGGACTTCAAAAACTACTTAAAACACAAATGCAAGGAGATGTCCCTTGAAGATATCATTGTTCGGTTGAGAATCGAAGAGGACAACAAAGCTGCTGAAAAGAGAGGCCGTGGAAATTCAACAATAATGGGAGCAAACATTGTTGAGGATACTTCTCAAAATAAGAGAAAGATGAAGTAAGCTTCTGGACCAAAAAACAACCCAAAGGATTGAAGATTGTTGTGCTTTGAAAAGGGAAATAGAATGAATGATTCAAGAAGGAATAATAGTGGTCCAAGGCAGTAATACCCCAAGTGTCACACATAATCCTCTACGGGTACATGACAATGCACAGATTGTTGGGAAGGTTTGCAATGACGAGGGGTTGGTCAAAATTGTCAATGAGCCACTTAGTGAAGTTAATGATATTGAAATTGGTAATGGTCTTGGTAATATTGATGTGGAACTCAGTGGCTACGATGCCGAGCTTCGTAATTAGAAAGACGCTCCTTTCTTGGCTAGCCGGGGATGAGTCTTGGTGGCTCATTTTGTTTTCATTTCTGTTGTCCGGGTTATTTCAGGGTTGTTATCTAGGTTTTGTCCCCCAGTTTATTTTGCTTGTCTTGTTGTTCAAACCCTTTCACTGTCAGTCTAATACAATTTTCTATTTTTTGTTATCTCTAATCATTTTTGTTTAGTTCTCTTTTCTTTTTATAGTTCTTTTCATACTGGCTTTAGTGAGATGACATGCACGCATAATTCTACGTCTGGTCTTAAAAGTTGGTTTGATCATGAAACAATGAAACAATTTTGAAGATCATAGGGACACTTGAGGGAAATAAGTACTGATTTGGGCATTTTGAGATCATTTGAAGCCCAGACTGTGTGAAATTGGGGCGGATAATTTGGGAAGTGAATAGGATGACAAGAATTCGTTAAAGGAGAGTGCATCCCGGACAATTTGAAGCGAGTAGTTTTGAGTTCAAGTGCACCTCAATTTACAAGATAAAGTCAATAAGGTTTGTTTCGAATAGACAGAGGGTATCCATTGTGAAGAAGAAATCACCTAATGAGAGCTCTATACTTGACAAAGCACTAAAGAAAAGTGGAAGGCATATCTGTGATATTAATACCGAAGATTTTTACCTTCCTGGTTATCTCATCTTGCTCCACTCTCTTAGCAGGCTTTTTAGTTTCACCAGGAGGCTCAAAATAAGGAGCGTGAGAGTGTGGATCCGAGACCTTGAAAGTTAGTTCTGGAGCACAGTGTTGGGCATCGGGGATTTTGAACACAGTCTCGCTTGAGGATCGAGGAAAGGTAGCTGGTGGAGGAGCTACAAAAGCATGAGTGGCCAAAGGAGCGGGATATGAGGTGGTTTTGGCAGGTGGAGTGTGACAGGGTTGCAAGTAGACACCAGCAACAATAGGAAGCTAGATTTGTGACATTGGCGGAATGGTGACAAGGCTTTTATTGTAGTTAGTGGGAACTGATGGTGGATGACGCCCACTAATCCAGGCTTGGTATATTTCGGCCATTTGTCCTTTCAACCTTAAGACCTCTTCTTTCAACTTAGATTTTGATTCAAAAATTTCCTTAGACAGATCAATAACCCCTGCATCCAAGTCTTTGCTAGCCATGACTACCTTGCTCTTTGACCTTGTGTTCTATGGATGAGTTACTTAAAAATCACAAACCAACCACCCTTCTATTCAATGAAGATAACAAAAGGAACAAAATGGGGTCATCCTGTTAGCATTAGGCATTTAACAGCTAAAAATATCACATTGCGTGCAATGCACCTAGCAACAATTAATAGTTCTAGAATGCCTTCGAGGGTCACAAGGTCACTTGGCATCATTCCAATTTTGTTCATTTCAATCTTCTCTTTTCTTTCTTTTCTAACACTTCTTGGCTTACTTATTTTCCTTCCTCTTTTTCTTCTAATTATCACTCTTTTCTATCCTTTTATTTCTCACATCCCATAATTTCACCTTTCTTTTTTTTCTTTTTCTTTTTTTTTCCTTTTAATAAAAAATGATTCGATCGAACCCTATGTAGGTTGCTTACGTATCATGACGCCGCATGAATCAGATCTTTGCATAGTTCGGGTAAATTAAAGTAAAAAAAATAAAAATCCTTTTGTGTTATTTATTACAACAACTTTTTTTTCATTTTCAAATACAAAATGGGGAATATGATAATGAGAGACTTAACTCAACTATACTACGATAAACTCCGACACTAACTAAAAAGAATCATTACTACTAGACATGACTATAAAGTACAAGACAACATAGAAAGAAACAGACTTAAAACATAAAAAATCTCCTTAAGCAAATCCTGGATGCAACGGTCCTGACCAAATGGTCCTAGGATGTCTGTCATGCTCAAACTCCAGTAAGTAGATCCACACCTGTATAAGAAAACTAAATCCAAATAGAGTTAAGGATTTAGAACACTATGTGAGACAATGACACTCCCTATTGGACACATGCAAGGTATGATCGAGGCTATTTTTGCAAAATGGCTTATGTGGCCAAGAAGGTAACTAGATGTGCAAATTCAACAAAAGTGACCTCTAAGACATGGGAAAATTACTTTGTAGAAATGACCCATTTTGTAGAAATGACCTATGTGGACGAAAAAATGGCTAAGCATGCAAATTCAACATAATGGACCTTAAACAGAGAGAACATCTTGTTGTGGACTTGGAACTCTAAGACATGGGTCACTGAACCACTTTTTGCGAAAATGACCCCATTTTGCAAGAACGGCCGATGTGGCCAAACTCGACTAGACATGCAAATTCGACAAGGATGGGCCTTAAAGTAAAGAGACACCTAATTGTGGATTCAAGACTCTTCAGACAACTAAAGACACCACTTTGCAAAAATAGCCCTAGTTTGCAAAACAGCCGATGTGGCCAAAAGTGGCTAGAGATGCAAGATTTGGCTACGACCCTCGAAGCCAAGAACCTAAGACTAAGAAGATCGGACCCTATATGGGTTGCCTACATATCCTACCCCGAGAGGTGAGAATCAGATTTGCGTAGTTCGGGCAGATTGGATAAGGTCGAGAAATAAAAAAAACAACTAATTTAGAGAAAATATATTTTTTGTCTTTTTTTTTGAAAAATGATGAAACATGTAAACTCTTTTTTGGATTTTTTTTTTTTTTGATTTTTTTATTTTTGGAAAATGATGGGAAAGTGCAAAATCTTTATGAATTTTTCATAGTTTTGGTCTTTTTCTTAAAAAAATGTGAAAGAAAAACATAACTGGGCCCTACTTACTTTATTTTCACACTTCACCCTCTTTTCTTTCTCATTTGCCCCCAGCCATCATTTGTCCGCCAAATTACCCTTTTACCCTTGAAGAAATGCAATATGTAGCACATAGGATGCATCAACATGGTCTTTTATTTTTTGATACGCCTGTCCTAGACGGACCCACTCCTGTGTTGAGTCCCCTAAGTCAAATGCACATGATGCCAATAAACATTCCTACTAGGGATTCGGAATGAGGTTACGTTATTCTAAGTTTAAACCTGGAGTTGTGTTCTAGACCTGGCTTACCCGAGCAAACAAACTCGAGCTGAAGAGGGGGCAACGTATCGGGAGCACGAAAGTCTACCCGGCCTTGCTGCTGGCCCAGCCTCATTCTAATTGGTATAACTTCTAACACAAAAGTGGGCCACGTGAATGTGTGCACCATTTTTAGAAGACTCAGATGGGAAGCGTAAGAATACAGTTTAAGACAATTCAAATAGTATCAAAGCGGTAAATAAGCAGCAGTTAGCACAATAGGTCCACAAATACAGTAATATGAACAATAAATAAAGCCAAATAAAGATCACAAAACAAGCTCGAATTATTGAACCATGAACCAGAAGTTCTGGGTTCTTGTCCCCAGCATTGCCAGAGCTGTCACATCTCTTTTTTTCTATTATCGTGCGTCCTTGATTCAGCTTGAAATGTAACTTTTTGAATTTCTTCCACACGTTCATTTGCGCGCATGAGCACTCAGTATCTGATGTGCATCGATGGCTTGTGATTCCCCGATCAAGGGGCGAAATGTGATGTCTGTGTGTCGATGTTAGGCCAGTCGGGAAGACTTGAGGCCGGATTTTTGCCTATAGCTTGAGCCCTGAGCTGTTGATTTTGTGAGCACGTGTTTCTAGATCCATACGTTCTGTTGTGTCCCTATTAAGTGAGGTGATGAACCGATAGTTACGTGATGAGTGTGATATGATTGCGAGATGTATTCATGTGATTTGTAAGCGACGAGAAGGGTCTGCTGGAGGATAGAAGGACTATTAGGTGCTCGATTTTTATCTTGATTTGAGGTATAGCCCCGAGTTATGGGTGTGTTAAGAATCTTTCCATGTTTCCTAGTTGGGAGGGGAGTAAATTTCATGTTGTGGTCTGAGTTTAGACTCAGGAAGTTTAAGTGACTACATAATGTTTATGATTGTGGAAGGTATATAGAAATGTTAGTTTGAGGCAAAGCAGGTGGGGTTATCTCCTGCGGATTGTTCTGAATTTTGCGAAATCCCTTGTGTCATTTATTGGAAGATCTCTGTTACCAGGGAAATATATGTTTTACAATTTGAATTTGGGTTGCTCAAGAGAGTAGGATTGACTACTACGAGAGTGAATGCAAGATTTGCAGAAGATATAAAGTACCAGATGGCCTGTGTTCCACGAGCTTATGAAGGATTGAGTTTAATCTCACTATGGTATTATGGCAGCAATAAAGTATTGCGTTATGCGTTATTGTGTATGTTTTGGTCTATGGCTTCGAGCCAAGTTGGGGAGTCCACTATTAATTAGTCGATTGCACGGTTATGTGCTATGTTGGTTCCAGTTTGAGGCATGCGGGTGAATCAATCATCGGCTTCAGCGCCAGCTACTTCACCACCACCCCCCAGTCAGCTAGGAGTCGCCCTAGAGGGGAAGGTCGATCAGGTGGTGGTAGGTCCGTTTCTATGCACTTCCGGGTAGACCCGATGCTATTGCTTCAGATGCTGTTATTACAGGTATTGTAATGGTCTGCCAAAGAGATGCCTCTATATTATTTGATCCTGGTTCCACCTTTTCTTATGTATCATCATACTTTGCTCGTTATTTGAGTACGCCCCATGAGTTTCTTGCTTCACATGTTCATGTATCTACCCCGGTGGGTGATACAGTTGTTGTAGACCGTGTGTACTGGTCCTGTGTGGTGACTATTGGGGGTCTGGAGACCTATGTGGATCTTTTATTATTATGTATGGTGGATTTCGATATCATTTTGGGCATGGATTGGCTATCTCCGTGTCGTGCTATTCTGGACTGTCATGCTAAGACAGTCACATTGGCTATACCAGGTGTGCCACGGATTGAGTGGCAAGGTGTGACTGATTATGTTCCCAGTAGAGTGATCTCATTCTTGAAACCTCGGCATATGGTTGGGAAGGGTTGTCTTTCGTATCTAGCCTTTGTGAGGGAGGTCGGTGCCGAGACTCCTAATATTGATTCTGTTCCAGTTGTGAGATATTTTCCCGATGTGTTTCCTGCAGACCTGCTGGCCATGCCACCGAACGAGGATATTGATTTTGGTATTGACCTGTTGCCGGGCACTCAACCCATTTCTATTCTGCCATATCGTATGACACCAGCGGAGTTGAAAGAATTAAAGGAGCAGCTTCAGGAACTCCTTGATAAAGGGTTCATTCGGCCTAGTGTGTCACCTTGGGGTGCGCCAATTCTATTTGTGAAGAAGAAGGATGGCATAATGAGGATGTGCATTGATTATGGGCAGTTGAACAAAGTAACAGTTAAGAACAAGTATCCTTTGCCTCATATTGATGATTTATTCGACCAGCTTTAGAGAGCGAGAGTGTTCTCCAAGATTGATCTATGTTCAGGTTATCACTAGTTGAAGATCAGGGACTCGGATATTCATAAGACAGCTTTCAGGACCCGATATGGTCATTATGAGTTCTTGGTAATGTCTTTTAGGCTGACCAACGCCCCAGCAACGTTCATGCATTTGATGAAAACCGTGTTTCGGCCTTATCTCGACTCATTTATCATAGTCTTCATTGATGATATTCTGGTGCATTCGCGTAGTTAGGAGGCGCATGTAGAGCATTTGAGAGTTGTGTTGCAGAGATTTAGAGAGGAAAAGCTTTATGCAAAATTCTCCAAGTGTGAGTTTTGGCTCAGTTCAGTGGCTTTCTTGTGGTACGTGGTGTCTAGCGAGGGTATTCAGGTTGATCCAAAGAAGTTAGAGGTGGTTCAGAGTTGGCCTAG
This sequence comes from Nicotiana tabacum, assembly GCF_000715075.1. NCBI lineage: Eukaryota > Viridiplantae > Streptophyta > Magnoliopsida > Solanales > Solanaceae > Nicotiana > Nicotiana tabacum. The sequence goes on from NC_134087.1 coordinate 113,471,500, forward strand.
ACCATCCTCAACCACAGAGATTTGCAGCTTTCTTGGTTTGGCGGGTTATTATCGTTGTTTTGTTTAGGGATTCTCATCTATCGCATCGCCGCCCTTGACCAAGTTGACTCAGAAGGGTGCTTCATTTGTATGGTCGGACGAGTGTGAGGAGAGCTTTCAGAAGCTTAAGACAGCCTTGACCACAGCTCTAGTATTAGTTTTGCCATCAGCTTCAGGTTCATATACCATGTATTGTGATGCTTCGAGAGTTGGAATTGGTTGTGTATTGATAGGAGGGTAGAGTTATTTCTTATGCATCTCGTTAGTTGAAGCCCCATGAGAAGAACTACCCCGTTCATGATTTAGAGTTGGTTTCCATAGTTCACGGGTTGAAGATTTGGAGGCATTATTTGTACGGTGTGTCTTGTGAGGTGTTCACTGATCATTGTAGCCTCCAGTACTTGTTCAAGCAGAAGGATCTTAATTTGAGGCAGCGAAGATGGTTAGAATTGCTAAAGGATTATGATATCACTATATTGTACCATCCGGGAAAGTCCAACATGGTGGCCGATGCTTTAAGCCGAAAGGCAGTGAGTATGGGGAGTTTGGCATATATTCCAGTTTGGGAGAGACCTCTTTTGGTTGATGTTCAGGCCTTGGCCAATCGGTTCGTGAGGTTAGATATTTCGGAGCCCAGTCGATATTGGCTTGTGTGGATTCTCGATCTTCCTTATATGATCGCATCAGAGAGCGCCAGTATGATGATCTGCATTTGCTTGTCCTTAAGGACAGAGTTTATCATGATGATGCCAGAGATGTGACCATCGGTGATGATGGAGTGTTGAGGATGTAGGGTCGAATTTGTGTTTCCAATGTGTGTGGGCTTTTGGAGTTGATTCTGGAGGAGGACCATAGCTCGCGGTATTCCATTCATCCGGGTGCCGCGAAGATGTATCAGGATTTGAGGCAGCACTATTGATGGAGGATAATGAAGAAAGACATTGTGGTATTTGTAGCTCGGTGTCTCAATTATCAGTAGGTGAAATATGAGCATCAGAGACCGGGCGGCTTACTTCAGCAGATGAATATTCCCGAGTGGAAGTGGAAGAGGATCACTATGGACTTTGTAGTTAGACTTCCACAGACTTTGAAGAAGTTCGATGCTATTTGGGTGATTGTGGATCGGCTGACCAAATCCGCACACGTCATTCCTGTGTGTACTACCTATTATTCAGAACGGTTGGCAGAGATCTATATTCGGGAGATTGTTCGTTTGCATGGTGTCCCAGTTTCCATCATTTCAGATAGGGGAACTCAGTTTACATCGTAGTTTTGGAGGTTTGTGCAGCGAGAGTTGGGTACTCAGGTTGAGTTGAGCATAGCTTTTCACCCTCAGACAAACGGGCAGTCCGAGCGCACTATTCAAATATTGGAGGACATGTTGCGTGCTTGTGTCATTGATTTCGTAGGGTCATGGGATCAGTTTTTACTGCTTACAAAGTTTGCTTATAACAACAGCTACCAGTCGAGTATTCAGATGGCTCCATATGAGGTTTTGTATGGGAGGTGGTGTAGATCTCCAGTTGGTTGGTTCGAGCCCGGTGAGGCTAGAATATTGGGGACATACTTGGTGCAGGATGCCTTAGAAAAAGTGAAGGTGATTCAGGAGAGGCTTCGTTTTGCGCAGTCAAGGCAAAAGAGTTATGCTGATAGGAAGGTTCGAGATATGTCCTACATGGTTGGCGAGAAGGTTTTGTTGAAGGTTTTTCCCAAGAAGGGTGTTATGAGATTTGGGAAGAAAGGGAAATTGAGTCTGCGGTTCATTGGGCCTTTTGAGGTGCTTCGGAGGATTGGGGAGGTGGCTTATGAGCTTTCTTTGCCACCCAGATTGTCGAGTGTGCAACCGGTATTTCATGTTTCTATGCTCCGAAACTATATTGGGGATCCGTCTCATGTTCTGGATTTTATCACGGTTCAGCTGGATGATGATTTAACCTATGATGTGGAGCTAGTAACTATTTTGGGTCGTCAGGTTCGAAAGTTGAGGTCAAAGGATATAGCTTCAGTGAAAGTACAGTAGAGAGGTCGGCCCATGGAGGAGGCTACCTGGGAGATCAAGTGGGAGATGCGGAGCAAATATCCTCACCTATTTGAGGCCTTAGGTATGTTTTTTACTCGTTCGAGGATGAGCGTTTGTTTAAGTTGGGGAGGATGTGACGACCCGACCAATCATCTCATGAGTTACCGCTCTGTTTCCCCTATTTTTGCTTCTTTATTCTTTGTTTATCCGTGTTATGTGGTATCAGGTTGATTGGTTAGGGTTCAGAAAGGAATTGGTAAGGCTTGAGAAACTTAGTCTCTTTTGAGGAAGGTTAAGTTGGAAAAGTCAACAAGATGTTGACTTATAAGTTAGAGGGTTCGGATGTGAGTTTCCATGGTTTGGATAACTTTGGGAGGTGATTTGGAACTTAGGAATGCGATCAGAATGAGTTTTGGAGGTTCGAAGTAGATTTAGGCTTGAATTGGCGAGTTGATATTTTGGCGATTTCCAGTTGGTAGGCGAGATTTTGATATAGGGGTCGGAATGGAATTCCGAGAGTTGTAGTAGCTCCGTTGTGCCATTTGGGATGTGTGTGCAAAATTTCAGGTCATTCGGACGTGGTTTGGTTGGGTTTTTACTCAAAAGAGGAATTCGGAAGATTTTGGAAACTTAGGCTTGAATCGATGTGTTTTGGTTGATTTGATATTGTTTGAGGTGTTTTGAAGATCTGTACAAGTTTGAATAAGGTTTTGGGATATGTTGGTGCCTTTGGTAGAGGTCCCGAGGGCCTCGGGTGAGTTTCGGAGGGTTGAACGGATCATTTTAAGTTGAAGAAAATTGCAGATTTTGGTTTCAGCTGTTGCAGGGATTTTACTCTTCGCGTTCGCAAGTAGACCCTTGCATTCGCGAAGGGTCAGTTGAGGAAGGTGGAATTTAATCCTTCACGTTCGCAAGGAAGGCTACGTGTTCGCAAAGGTCTGGATGTTTGTGCATCGCATTCGCGAGAAGGGGAGTGCGTTCGCGTAGAGGAAATTGGTCAGATGGGTTTGAGGTTGAGTTGTTCATCGCGTTCACCAGAGAGGGAGTGTGTTCGCGAAGAGTAAGTCTGAGGAACCATCGCGTTCGCGATGGGCATGTCGCATTCGCATAAGAGGATTTTTGGTCAGAGTCATTTTGTGCTTCACGATCGCGAGGCGTTGACCGCGTTCGCGAAGAAGGAATTAAGGCCTGGGCAGAATGTTTAAATACTCGTCTTGTCCACGATTTTGGGGTTTATTTCTTCCATTGTTGGTCGTTTTTGGAGCTTTTTGAAGGGGATTGAAGAGGGATTCAAGGGGAATCACTTTGAGGTAAGATTCTTGGACTTAAAACTCGATTCTAATTTGAATTTCACATAAATAATCATGGAAATTAAGCCAAAAAATGAAGAACTAGGGCTTGGAAACGTAGACCTTTGATTGAGGATTTGAAGGACCATTTGAGGTCGAATTTTAGAACTTTTGATATGTGTCAACTCGTGGGGAGATAAGGAATCTATTGATGTAAAAATTATTGAATTCTGAGGCGTGGGCCCGGGGGTCAGGTTTTATGTTGTAAATTGATTATTTTTGCTTGGGCTTCGTTCCCTTAGAATATTTTGATGTCCTCGTTCTGATTTTGGATAGATTCGACGCGAATGGAGGCCGATTCGAGGGGCAAAGGCGTCGGGAGCTAGAGATTTGACTGGTTCGAGGTGAGTAATGATTGTGAATTATGTTCAGAGAGTATGAAACCCCGGACTTGCACATTGTTGTGCTATATTGAGGTGACGCACATGCTTGATGACGAGCGTGGGGTCGTACACTATTGGGGATTGTGACAGTCCGTCCCGAATTACTATTTTACCGCGTATTTGACTGAAATCTATTTGCTATCATCATGATTTGGGACGAATGTCATATTTGGGCCTTGTGCCGACTATTTGAACCCTTCGGGGATTTTTACTGGTATTTCCTCACTGTTTTAACTTTATACATGAACTCAGTCATGTTATATTTCACTATTTTTGTACTCAGCCATGTTTACTATGTTTTAACACTTACATGATCTTTAAATGATATTTTTGGGTTGAGAATCATGTTTTACTATTGCCCGAGTGGCTTGTGAGGATTTTGACTGAGTAAGGCCGAGGGCCTATGTTGTGAGAAAATATTTGATACTGATTATGAGGCCGAGGGCCTGAGATATGTACGCCACAAGGTGACTTGATTGATATGATGCCGAGGGCCTAGTGATGATGCCACAAGGTGGCTTGATATTGTGCTTGGGCTGTAAGGGGTTCCTCTAGGAGTCTGCACACCCCCAGTGAGCGCGGGTACCCATTGTGATGTGAGATTGAGCCCAAGGGCTGGTATTGTTCTGAGATGTTGCCCGAGGGGCTGGTATTGTTTTGAGATATTGCCCGAGGGGCGAATTTGTTGATACGGTGCCCGAGGGGCGAACTTTTATGCGTTTATCTTTTCTTAATTGCCTGTCAATTACCATGCTTAATTGCTGAAAAAGGCTTTTCATGAAGTTAAATTTGAGTTAAAGAATTTTTAACTATCTTTCACTGGCTTACTGTTTTAAATTGTTTTTACTGCTTCATTATAGCATGCTTTTGTGCCTTAAGTGATTTCCTGCTTTCGGTCTTTATTTATGATTATTACTTACTGAGTTGGAGTACTCACTTTACTCTCTGCACCCTGTGTGCAGATTTAGGTGTATCTGGTCCCGCTCCCGAGTGCTGATCATTTCCGGCTCAGGTGGATCCGAGGAGTCTCTAGGTAGCTGTTGGCGTTCACATCCCGGAGCTCTTCCCTATCTTATTTCTTCATGTTTTTAGTTTTTGTATTAAACTCTATAGTTTGATTTGGAGTATTCCTGATTATTTAGATTCTCTTGACTAGTGTGTATTGGGTTGTATTCCGCAAATTATGCTATTATCTGTTAACTTTGGGTTATCTTATCATGCTTTAGATTTATTTCTTATGGTTTAACAGTTAATAATTGAAAGTGGGTAGTGCTGGATGACCTTGTCTTCACGAGAGGCGCCATCACGATCGGGTCCGGGTTTAGGGTCGTGACATGACCCGACAACAACGTATAGATACTCGTGACCACACCTATACATCGTACTTAACAACTAAACAAGTTGAAAATATGACAACAACACCTAATCCCTCAAGCTAAGGTTAGCCACAATACTTACCTCGATTCCCCGACCAAACTCAAGCCTCAAATACCAACTTTCCCTTAGTTTCCACTTCCAATCCGCCCATATCTATTCATAATTAACTTATTATCATCATTTAATGCCAAAGAAACCAATTCAAATGAAAAATTATAGATTTCCCAACATTTGACCAAAAAGTCAAAAATCAACCTAGACCCGCTTGGTAAAAGCTCAAAGTTCGGACCAAAACCCGATTACCCATTCACCCCCGCGTCTGGATGTACAATTAGTTTGCAAAATCCCCAATTTTCCCAAAATTCCTAATTCTACCATGAAAGAACAAGATTTAGGCCTAGAAATCTAATGGGTGTGAATAAAAATTCAAAGAAACGAGTTGAAGAACACAAACCTATGAATTGGTGTTGAAATCTCTCTTCAAAATTGCTCCTACGTCGAGTTGTTAAGAAAGAGTTGTGAAATTTTTATAAAATTCCGATTCTGGTATGTTTTTAAAAAAGACTGGACATGCCTTCTTCGCGTTCGCAGGAGGCCTATCACGCTCACGAAGCATTGTCCATAAGGGCCTTCGCATTCGCGAGGTACCGTATGCGCTCGCGAAGGTCTACTCCCCGACCTCCGCATTCGTGAGCTGCTTGCCACATTCGCGTAGAGTATTTTCTCTCCCCATGTCCCTGCCAAAATGGCATTCGCGTTCGCAAAGGGTAATACCCCCAACGCTCTGTATTCATGACTTGTGCCTCGCGTTCGCGGAGAAGGAGTTCTCCCTCAAACAAATTTACTCTTTGTGTTCGCGAGAGTTCCTTCGCGAACGCGAAGAATGATATACCAGATGACAGTAGAAGCCCAAAACACCAGAAATTTCAAGTCTAAAATATCCCGTAGCCTATCCGAAACTCATTCGAGTCCTTGAGGCTCCAAACCAAACATGCATACAAGTCTAAAAATATAATATGGATTTGCTTGCGCGACCAAATCGCTAAAATAACACCTACAACTACGGATTTAGCATCAAAATCAGTGAAATTCTCAAGAACACTTAAAGTTTCTGTTTTCTTGACCAAGAGTCCGAATCACGTCATATAAACTCCGTTTCTCACTATATTTCACAGACTCATGACTTAAATACCATATTAAATCTATACCAAGCTCCATAACCAAAATACGACACATTACCAACAAGATCAAGCATTATTAAAATTCTAAAAACCATTAATTTTAAAGTTTAACAATATTTTTCAAAAAATCTTTTCTCGGGCTAGGGAACTCGGAATTCAATTTCGGGCATACGCCCATGTCCCATATTTTACTATGGACCTTCCGGGATCGTCAAAACACGGTCCTGAGTCTATTTACTCAAAATATTGACGGAAGTCAACTTAAATCAATTTTAAAGACAAAACTTAATATTTTTCTCAAATTTCACATAATGGTCTGAAAATGTGCTCAGACTATGCACACAAATCGAGGAGAAATAAAATAAGGTTTTGAAGGCCTCGGAATCCCGAATTGGGTCCTAAACACGAGATGACCTTTTGGGTCACCACAATGTGTTGCCTTATTCCTTGCTGTAAGCATTCTGACCATGTTACTAATTTATCTCATACTTCAATAATCCAAGAGCAGTCTACAAATAGCTATTTCTGTGTTTCAGTTATTGCCTCTTTATATAAACATCAACTATCATCATCCATTATCACTTTCACTATATGGAGTCTTTCCTTATTTAGTAGCATATCCTGATAAGCAAGCCAAAGAATGAATTTATGCTTTGGTAATAGTACGATTGTCCAGATAAGTCGACTTCCAGTATTTTCACCACATCTCGTAGTAATGCATTATAACTCATAGTAACAGAATAGACACCATTTAGAGTAAGCATATACTTTCCTTGTTGATATCATTGGCTCATCAACACTTTCATGGAGTTCAAATATTTTCAATACCATCTACAATCTACTGGTGATTGGTGTTTCCATATAGATCCATCATGTTAATATATAACCCATGCACCCATTTCACCTTCCCTACTAATGTCATATTCCATCTTCTATAATTTTTAATGTTCAATTCCCAATATTTCTTAGGATCATAGACTTTATCCCATACAACAAAAGCAATCTTCCTATGCTCCTTAAAACTTTTTCATAGATAATATATGCATTTCTTGTTCACCTCTTTCAATACACTTTTAGACAAATAAAGATTATCCCCCCGCACCCACCCAAATTATATAATAATATTAATACTGCAATTATAATCTATAATCTTCCTGCATAAGACAATTGTTTAGAATATGATGTAGTGATCTTGACAGTAATCTTCTCTACCAATTAATGACACTCTATTTTGTTTCATTTCTTTGAAGATAAAGGCAATCCCGGATATCTCATAAGCAATTTTTCTATTGTTAACATGTATAAGCCAATTTCTATTTTTTTTAGCATATAGCCGACAATATATATATATATATTGTCTAAATATATTATCCTGTCACAACTAAATGATTTCATGCTTTCGCCACCCTTTATCACGACCCAAAATTCAACCCGTCGTGATGGTACCTAAAAACCTGCAAGGTAAGCCAAATAACGATAAAACATAATATAATGATAATGATAAGAGTCAAAATAAAATAACTGAATCTTTATGCAATTCCCCAAGGACTGGTAGTACAAGTCATGAGCCATTAATAAGACTTAGATTTTTTTCAGAAAAAACTGAACTGAAATAATGATAACATATATTTGGATTGTACATGAATAAAATTGGAATCTAAAGCTACCAAGGACAAGTGATAGTTATAACTGGAATGCGGGTGCATCTTCAATGCCAGCTCCTGCCATACACAATAACAACAACTCCAAGATTTGCACGCAAGTTGCAGAAGTGTAGTATGAGTATAACCGACCTCATGTACTCAATAAGTATCCTAACTAACCTCGGTGAGGTAAAATAAGCAAGAACTATAAATGATACTCACCAACACCTGTGTAGTTCATAATTTCAACAAGTATAGAACATATATACGATCAAATCAGGAAATCTCAGGTAAAACCGCTTTGATGCTAACAATTCTTTGTTTAAAATATTTTTCTCAGTCAACAATCCAGCATATAAGGAAGATATGCAAGTAAATAAGGTAAACAGTCAAGGAAATTACAAGTAAAGATGAGATGCAATTACTAAATATCAGTCTATTGCGGTGCACAACCCGATCCAATAACAGTAACCAGCTCTCCCAGAGCTCACATCAACCAAAAACCCGTCGGTTTCTCACAATTCGTGTGTACACCATCAAGAGAGAAACATGAGAGGGTGACCCTAGGGGGATGGATCCTTATCCATACGCAAGCACGACCAATACAATGTGCTACCAGCCCGGCATGGTCACAAGCTCAATATCATAATTCGCTCGGCGTGATCACATGCATGTCATCACAATGCGCCCGGCGTGGTCACAGACACAACAACACAATCCGCTCGGCGTGGTCACAAACATAACGACACAATTTTTTCGGCGTAGTCACAGGCATAAAAACACAAATCCGCCCATCATGGTCACAAGCATCCAGTCCAATCATATCACACAGAAGCAAATAAATAAGAACACATGTATGTGATGAATGAATAACAAACTGCATACTCTTGGACAGGTATAAATGACATGCTAAAGTGTAGGCATGTGCAAAGCGTGCAATCATAGCTCAAATCGACAATTTCATCACAGAATAGCATTTATATGGTTCATTCAGGATCAAACCTCTATGTAGCCCCAAACATGGCTCAAATAGTTCTCACAATGTTACAAATATGAGAAACATCATACCTTAAAGATTAACAGTTAATTCTATGCATGTCATAGCCTAAGAACAACCCGAGCATGGATAAATACCCCCAGTATTAGCACATGGGATCAAACCACACACATGTGCGCACCCATAACACGTAGCATAAATAATTCAGGCAACTAGTGCCTCAATTAAGTTTAGAAAAGATACTTACCTCAAACAAGCCGAAACAATTCCAATCAAGCCTAACAATACTAAAGAAATGCCACCCCACGTGTATCAACCTTCGAGCGGCTTGAAACTAGCCAAAAGCAACTCAAAAATATTTAAAAATGCCCAAGAAAATAGTCGCAAATTATAAAGGTCGAATCTTAAATCAATAACTCAAAGTCAACCAAAAAGTCAAACTCGGGACTGCATCTCGGAACCCAACAAAACTTAATAATTATAACAACCTATTCAATTACGAGTCCAACCATACTAATTTCACTCAAATTCGACTCAGAATCGATGTTCAAAACTCAAAAATCCACTTTACGGAAAGTTTAGATAAACCCCCCCCCATTTCTCTTTTGAAATCACCAACTAAATGCCAAAAATGAAGATGGAATCACGAAATATAATAAAATCCAAGAATAAAACACTTACCACAACACATGTGGTGATATTCCTCTCCAAAATCTCTAGAATTCGAGGTCCTCAACTCAAAATATGACCAAATGAACGAACCCTTGATATTTATGCTTCTGCCCAGAACTTCTGCATTTGCATAAAAAAATGCCGCACCTGCGGCCTCTCATTTACGAGCTATAATGTCACCTCTGCAGAACACCTTCCACACCTGTGACTTTGCAGAAGCGTATGCACCACCGCAGAAACGGACAACCAGCTCATGCTTATTCTCGTGCCGCGGCTCATGCCCATCAGCGCTTATTCGTCCGCAGAAGCGGAACTCACAAAGACACCTCTTATTCGCAGAATCAAGAATTCCATTGCACAAGTGCATCCGCACCTGCGACTAATTATGCTCAGGTGCGAAGAACCGGCACCAGAACTGTTAATATTACCAAAATAATCCGAATCTCATATGAAACACACCCGAGCCCCCTTGGGACCCTACCCAAACATGACAACAAGTCACATAACATAACACAAACCTACTCGAGTCCTCAAATCACACATAACAACATTAATTTCGCGAATCACAGCTTAAATCAAACTTAAAGAACTTTTGAATTTTAAACATCTAAAACTCGTGCTGAACCATATCAAATCAATTCGGAATGACCTCAAATTTTGCACACAAGTCCCAAATGACACAAGAAGCTATTCCAAGGTCAACCCTCAGTCAAAATTTTGAACATTCCAAACCTTCAAATTTCCAACTTTTGCCAAATAGTGGCGAAACCTTCTAGAAATATCCAAATGCAAATATGGGAGTACACCCAAGTTGAAAATCACTATCCGGACCTAAGGAAACATCAAACTCCGATCCGAGGCCAAATACTCAAAAATCAAACTTGGTCAACTCTTCCAACTTTTCCTAGTTAAGAGTCATTCTTCCAAATCAATTCCGAATAACCTAAAAACCAAAGTCGATGATTCATACAAGACATAATACATCATATAAAACTACTCTAGACTTCAAATAACTGAATAAGAATGCAAATGCTGAAAATGACCGGTCAGGTCGTTACGCCCTTTTAATTGACTTGATATGTCCTTTACATAAAATTATCAGAGGATCTACAAAAGTGCAATGACCTGGCTAGTTGTTTGGAGAGTTATAGACCTGTTCCCTTATTTAGTGTTTATTTTATGCTTCATAGTTATTATGTAACTTTCTAGGGTAGTTCTTTTGGGTCCAGAGAGGTTTCAAAATGAGTTGAGATACTTAGTCACAAGTTTGGAAACTTAAATTGAAAAGATTGATCGGATGTTGACTTATGTGTAAACGACTCCGAAATGGAGTTTTAATAGTTCTGTTAGCTTCTTAGGTGATTTTGGACTTAGAAGCGTGTCCGGATAGTGATTTGGAGGTCCGTAGTGGAATTAGGCTTGAAATGGCGAAAGTTGGAATGTTAAAAGTTTGACCGAGAGTTGACTTTGTGTTTATCTGGCTCAAAATGGGGTTTTGGGAGTTTGGGTAGTTTTGTTGTGTGATTTGTGACTTGCGTGCAAATTTGAGGTCAATCGGACATGATTTGATAGGTTTCAGTATCGAATGTAGAAGTTAGAAGTTCAAAAGTTCATTAGGCTTGAATTGATGATCAATTCATGGTTTTAGCGTTGTTTGATTTGATTTGAAGGCTTGACTAAGTTCGTATCGTGTTTTAGGACTTCTTTCTATTTTTGGTTGAGGTCCTGAGGGCCTCAGGTGGAGTTCAGACGATTATCGTCTGGTGCATCGCACCTATGGAGCTTGATCGTAGGTGCGAGAAAGGGAGCGAAGGTGCGACCATGGAAGCACTGTGCAATATTCGCAGGCACGGAAGGAGTTCCGCATATGCAAATGCGCATCTGCTCGAGGTTGACTGTAGAAGAAGATTTGGCCAGGCAGCGGGGGCATCGAATGAGGTCCCACAAGTACGAGGCTGGGACCGCAGATGCGATGGGTCGCCAATTAAGTGGGTTCTGCAAGAGCATGATTTTCTCCACAAAAGTGGATGTGCAGGTGTGAGCCCAGGCTCCGCGGGTGTAGAAATGCTTGGGCAGTGTTTAAATTCGAGGGTTTCCGAGATTTTCTTCATTTTTGGACATTTCAAGTTGGGGATTAGGAGATTTTGAGAGGTATTTCGAAGGGATTTTTCAGGTAAGTCACTTGTGGTTAAATTTACTCAAGAATTATGTTTCCCCACTGATTTTCCCACCTAGATTGTGTGGTTTTGAGGTGTAATTTTGGAGTTTGAGACTATGGAATGAGTTTAGATTGGGGATTTCGGTGTCGATTTGGTGTTGGATTTTAGTAAATTTTGTATAGTTGGACTCATGGTTGAATGGGTGTTCAAATTTTGTGGCTTTTACCCGATTCCGAGATATGGGCCCGAGGGCCTTCTTTTGAGTTGACTTTTGGACTTGATTCCTTTAGTTTGTGTTGATTGTATCGAACTGTTTGTGGATAGATACGAGGCATTTGGAGGCCGTTTCGCGAGGCAAGGGTTTGTCGAAGTAGGGATTTGCACAGCTTGAGGTAAGTAACACTTCTAAACTTAGTTATGAGGGTATGAAACCCTGAAATTCATTTCATGTGATTGGTGTTGAGGTGGCACATATCATAGGCGACGATCATGTAGGAGTGCACCGTAAGAATTGTGACTTGGTCGATTCCATGGAACTGAATAGTTGTTAAATCTTGTTGTTACCCTATTTTCACCATATGTTAGAGCTATTGAGTTGTCATTCATATTAGAAACCCTGCTTAGGCTATGTGTTGATACTATTGGGACCCATAGTGGTCGTTCTTTACTGTTAAATTAATTGCTTAATCTGTCAATTTGTACTCAGTCATAGTTATTACTTGCATATTATGTCTTATTCTCTATTGTTTTTACTTGACACATCATATCATCATTGTTTGAGCTGATTATCCTGATCCTAGTAAGCCCGAGAGAATAGAGAGATTGACTGAGTAAGGCTGAGGGTCTATTATGAGTGGTATTTATGGGATCGGGCTGCACACCGCAGCAGGTGTTATTGAGTCATGCCAGGACTTGGCTTATTATAGTGCTTGGACTGGATCGGCCCTTCCGGAGTGTACATATCCGCAGTGGGTGCAATGCTTGTTGATATCCAATTTTTTCATGTATATTTTTTAAATGCAAAATACTTTCAAAATAGCATATATATGCATATATAAGTATGTCCCAATGTTTTATTAATTTTCTTAAGTTTAAAGATTTTTTAACCAATTTATTCCTCTGTTTTATTCATAAAAAAACCCAATAATAATTCCCAAAGTTATCAATCTTGGTGATTCATTTATTGTATTCTCATATTTATACTAAAATATAGTCATGATAATTTTTGCATATTTTTACAAATTTATTTAGTATTTTTAAAGCTAAATAACATATAATTGCAATATTAGCCTCTTTTAGATTTAATTGCGTTTATATTTATAAATAATTAAGTCCAGTATTTTTAAATTGATAATTATGTATTACAAATCATTCGAGTACCTTTAATTTATTTCCAGGAATTAATTTACTATTTTTTATAAAATTAAAAGGGAAAAGTGGTTATTGCAATAGCCGAAATTGAGTTTCAATTATAACCCAAAACAGGCCCCCAATTCCCAACCCAATTTCAATTTCAACCCGACCTCCGACCCAATCTAAATAACCCAACCCGAATCCCCTACCTAACCCTTTCAATCCTGGTCGTTGATCATTTAGATCAATGGCCAATATTGGCCCTTTCCATTTTTAACCTCAAACGACCCCTTACCCCACCTCATTTCACACCAAACACCGCCCTTGAATCCCTTTCCCTCTTAACTCTCTATGCAATCCCTCATGAACCCTTGCCGCCGCCACCTAACCCAACCCTAATACCTCCCAAATCTATAGCTTCCAAGGTTATCGGAGACCTGTATCAACCCCTCATGGCTTCTACGTGTTCGATTCTTATGTTCTCAAGGCTAGATCTTGAAAGAGCTTGGTCTAGACCCTGTTCGATTTCAGTTCATGACTGTTCTCCGGTCAGCCAAGGCTATTCGAGTCAGACTCTAGACTCTCCTACTTAGATCGATGGTTTTCAAAGCCTTTTTCATCACTTCGGGTTCTTCTGAAACCCTAACCTCTAAGGTTCTTTCGATTTCTTTTAGATCTGTTTCAAGATCTATGTTTGCTCTGAACTGCTAAGCGTTTTTCTAGAAGTTTCATTTAAAACTCTGCCTTCAAAACCCCTTATCTTTTCCGATTAGGGTTCTTGTTGTTTATTTTAAAACTTTTCTCTGATTTTTGACATGTTTTGATGTGTTTCCCTAAATCTTTCTTCTACTTGAGTTTGCATGTTAAAAGCCCTAATTTCTTATGACTGTTTATTAGACGAATGTTTGTTTGCCTGAGTTTCTGTACGATTTGTTTGCTTATCCTCTTTTAAAAAACTCTTCTATTGTTGAAAATCCTATGGTTTTGGGTCTGAGGCTGTTCGTTTAAGGGCGTACCTCGATTTTGAAGTTCTTTATCTCAAAATATCTTATTTCTCTGTGTGATTCTTCTGACTCTGGTTTTCTATCATCTCTAAAAATCGATTATGCTCGAAACCCTAATTTTCAAGAGGGGTTTTCTTCACCTGCTATTGTGAGATCTTCACATGCTTTGATATTCTATGTTTTCTTCACTACTTGACCTACTGGGCTATCATGTTTCGAATGTTGCTATCCACTGAATTTTGTGCTACAATTGTATGTTATTTCCTTCTGCCAATAGGCTTGGCCTCACATGTATAGTGTTTATGCACCCTATTTATATGCTAAGTTTCCTTCTTTGTTTGACCTTCAACTTGTGACTGATTTCGAACTTTTCCGTTGTGAAATTCTGATTTCACTTGCCTGTTAGGGTTAGTTGATTTTCTTTTCCTATTTTGCCTTGCTGAATTCTTTCCAAAATTAGTGTATCTCTGTACCTAGACTCGATGGCCTACTTAATGTTTTACTACTTCTTTTATGGTAACTGCCAGCCTGCTTATAAATTGATTTCTTTCCTTATTTCTGAACCTGTCACTACCCGTTAAGCAAAGTGATCCCTTAATTAAAGCAATCACTTGTATAATTGATTCTGAATCATGATTGTTTCCATGTTTGTAGCTTATTACCCTCTCTTACTCGTTTTCAAAAAGCTATAAATACCATGTACTTCTTTTCTTTCAAAAAACACGAATAGAAAGCATAAACACTTAGAGTTCAAACTCACACTCCACCAAATCTCTCTTTTCTCTGTTACCACTATATTGCTGCCTTACCTAGCCGACTGAAAGCCAAGGCTAGGTTGTGGGGAAACTTGCTTATTTTCTGCATTTGCATTTCTTACTAGTATGTTCTAATTAAGTTTTCTACACCAACAACAATATGCTTATTTACTGTTTCTTGCATTCTGGTTTGCCTACTGTTTGTATTTAGCCCAGTACCATTGTTTAGCATGCTGTAATTTCCTTTCTCCTGTTCTGAATCAATGTATCATGACCTGTGAATTCTAAATCCCTACCCCAATGTATTTAATACTTGTGGTTGGTTAGGGGCATGACAACATTGGAAATTGTTGTGCGTGACCAAAACTTGATCCTCTTAGGATCATCACCTCCATGTTTCTCTTATATGTTGTGTGTTCTGGTTAGTTTACAGGCATGTCAGGACTTCCTATTATTTTGCATACCCAAAGATAACCAATGCCGAAGTGTATAGGCTCCTTGCAATGGATTCCCAATCCCCTGCCCCCTTTGTGTGAAGTTATTGACTCCCCGAAATGTTAATGGCTGTCTCCTATCACTTTTTCCCTCTCCTCCATTCCCCTGGCTCTTAGAACTCTGTTCTGACACACTCAAGTCTGAGAAAGGCTTTGGATTAATGGCATTTTGAGGTGGTTTACTCCATAACTCAGAGAGGAAGTCAAGAATAAGGCTTCCTCTGGTTGTAACCTGTCTTTGTACTTTTCTGATTTGATTCAGTATTCCTGGTTTGTAGTAATTTGTAATGAACATTTAGGGTTGGCTAGTGGAAAGGATTGGGTAATTATGCATGCTCAAGGGTAGAAAACATGCCTATAGGACTGCATTTTCTACATGTTCAATTCGCATTTAGAAGCTAGGTCTCAATCAATAGAAAGAAAAGCAAAAAGTCTTAGCCCACACTAAAAGTATCAAAATAGTTAACTGGCGAAAAAAAGAGAGAGCGTTGAGAGAATCGGTATGGTCATAGCAAGATCTTTCTTATTACAGCACAACCCACAAACCTATAGGACTACATTTAATTCTGCATATTCACATCATATTTAGAAACCATGTCTATAGGACCTACTTGTTCAACTTCACATCTAGATAACCTGCCTATAGGAATTATCTAAAATTCTGCATGTTTGTCATCGTTTAGATATCATGTTTTTTTAGGGCCCAATTGCTATAACCTAGTCACCTATTAAAATCAGCATAGAAATCATGCTTATAGGAATTCCCAAGTGAAAACCCGCCTGTTTCCATTGTCTACTAGATATTATGCCTATAGGGGTTAGACATTATTCAGATACTTGTACGCAAAGGTTTAAAATCGGCAATTATATCTACAAGGGTCTAAAATCAGTAATCCTAGATACCATGTGTGAGCACGTGATTTTTGTTTTACGCGACAATCATTCCAAAAGAAACAAAATAATAGCAATCGGTCTTGCTGTACAATTTTTGGATTTTTACGTGGTATGTTGTTAATTATTTATGATTTTTGCCCATTTTATTTTTATTAAAACAAAATACAAAAAATGTGTCGTGTATAGTTGAGCCGTAATTGGTTTTAAAAGGAAAATCGTAAAAAATATGCGTCTTTTATTCTATTTTTTGTTGTCATTAAGTGATTGGTTTTAAATGTGAGTGATAATTGTTGTTTTGAGTATTAATTAATATTGGTATGATTTTATTAGGAATTTTATTTTTTTAAGTTGTAAGAAGGAAAACATTGGATTTGGGTCATAATTTCAAATGAAATCAGGCCCAAACTCATACAAATGACCCAGTCCAACCAGGCTCTCTGCGAGATGCCCCAAACGACGCCGTATAGGCGTCATCCTTTTGAGCCGTTGATTGATTCAGGGGAACGGCCCAGATCAGGCCAATCCTTTACCCAAACGATGCCGTATAAGGACGTCTAATCTCAGCCGTTCAAGCCGGGCTGATCTAACAGCCCTCGTTCCATCTCCTTTACCCGTTATCAGACTCGACCCAATAAAACCCAGCCTAATCCACCCCAGTATGAAAGCAAACGACATCGTTTCACTTAAACCTCCAGATCCAGGCCGTTGATCTCGATTGATCTAACGGCTGAGATCAGGCCATCCACCCCATATATAAGCTTTCCACCCGTACCCCACCCCCTATCCAAATACCCCTCCTTCGTCCTCATCCCTTCCAACAGACCCAACCCCGGAACCCTAGAGCCGCCCCCCTTTCCCCTCACCAAAAACCCGGCGGCATGGACGCCGGTGACCCCCACCTTAACACCCTAGGACCACCTTGACACCCTGAACATAGATCTGCAAACCATTGATCTCGAACCTTCCCCCATCGTCTCGAATCTTCATTTGAAGATTCGATCAGAACCTCGACTTACACCGATGTACCCCAGCTTCCCACCAGACAGTCCCCGAACCTCCCTCGTGACCAAACCATGCTTGGTTTGGTCCGAATCTAACCATGGAAACCCAAATCCCAAATCTACCATCTATGAACCCCAGAAACCCCAAGCCTGGTCTGTGTCCGTTTGAGCTAAAGTGATTAGGGTCTAATGGACCTTAATCGAAGTGTTCTCAGTTGAGAACACTTCGATTAAAGTCTGTTCAACCCTAAGAAGGGTCTGTTCAAACACGAGCTGATTTTCTGATTTTTTCTTTCAAAGATTTTAAGGTAAGTTTGTTTTCTTTTCTTTATTTCAGTTCGTGTGTTTGTTAAAGGTCTGTTCGTATGGCCAAACGGCTTGTTTAATTTGTGTTTTGAATTTTACCAACTGTTTTTGCACACCTTGCCTGGACCTCTGTATTTGGTCAAATGTTTCCTCATTCACCGATAATGTGTGTGTATGTAAACTGCATAATCAACTGAATTGAAATTGTTTGAGTAATCAATCCCCAAGTTAATCTTTGTTTTGACAGTGCAATCTGAACCCCTGGTGCAATACTGTTTGATTCTAATCCTTGGCTTTGATTGTATATGTTGTAATTAGTATAGTCGATTCGATACGTGTCGTCAAATAGTTCAGCTGTTTGAATGATAACAATTTGATCTATTTCACTGCTGAAGTCCTACTTAAATCAAATTAGGAATTGAGTATAACTACTAATAGTTGTTGTATTTGAATCAGAAATTTAAGGGTCTGGTCTGTAACTGCAGTCTGAATTGGAGGGCATGTGCACTTGTGCACAACATGTGCATAAAGGCCTTTGTTAAGATTAAAATAGTTTGACAGCATATGCTGTCAGATTATATTCTGCTGCCCATATCCTGCTTTAGTTTAGAAATAATAAACCTCACTTAAAAGGTAAGTCTGCCAGGGGAATATCATGGGAGTTTGTTTATATTTAAATAGTAAGTGGAAACTGAAAGAGGACAGACCACATGGGAGGGGTTTCTGGTTGTTTAACAAGCTGTGAATAGCTTGAATTTAGGATATAAAAGGGAGAAGAACTTCCATTAGGAAGGGGACTGGATTTTTGAGCAACTCAGAGAGATTTTGGAGACTGAAAATTGACACTGGATTTTAAAAGGAGAGGAAAACATCTTTGAGGAAAATCAGAGAGGCATATACAGACACATATACAAGAGAGAAAAACATACAAAAAAAATCAGAAACTGTTTCTTCCTACTGTTTGTTTGGTTCTCGGTTTGTTCCACCTGTTCAATCAATTCTGTTTTCTTTCAAGTATCAGCTATGTTTATTGGTTGGTTTGCATTGGTTGTTTCTCCTGGATTTGGTCTATCTTGGAGCTTTGTTTCTACTGCATTGTTTGTTGCTGTCATTTTGCCATTTTTCCATCGGCTACAGTTGTATCTCGCACTGGGATGTCCTTGTTTGTTACCTGCTGTTACTGCTGTTGTTTGGTATTGCTCCTATTTCTACTGACTTCGTTGCTTCTTCTATTACATTCAACATCCAGGTACACATTCGAACTCCGCATTGATGTAACAATGAAAGCATGAAATAAAAGATACGCGGGAGTTTAATTGTTCGTTGCTGCATTTACAGTTTTATAAACATTATTAGATTTGTGTAACCTGTTTAGTTTGCAACTTATTGAAGAATACATAGGTTAGCCTGTACTTAATTGAAGTTTAGTGTGTTTAAAATTGTGATTTCAGTTATCTAGTTGGTTGTATGATAAAGAATGTGTGAGTGGTTGGCATACGGATAATTAGATTTCCTTCAGCTATATTTTGTATATATAGGGCAGAACGTTTTAAACCCTGCAGAATACAATGTAGCTTTAATCTTTTAAGTTCTAACTTTATCAGATCTCGTTAGGCAGTTTACATGACCACGTTCGAACCCTATTAGTAGTAGTTTCCGATAGTCAACTCTATTGACTTAGCTTAAATAAGTTAGTTTAAATTCAGATTTGAAGAACGTTTTAACGTAGGTTTTGGCAGTTTTATTAATCTTGTATATTAATATCCTCTAGTAAATTAAAAGGCATGTTCATCCATGAAATAAGGCACGAAACAATTCACGTCTCATAAACAACTAATCAGATAATCAAATAAGAGTCCGAAGCTGGTCAAGCATGTAATTTAATTAGCGTGTACTTTTTCCTTCTTTCATTTTTCTCAAAGATAAACAATAAATGTAGTTGCCATTAGGTTTATCCTTTCATAAAATGAGACGAGCCTCGCCAAACAAAAAATGTAAATTGCGGGGCCCTCAATAATTAACCATAATAAATACTTAGAATTCGGGATGGACTGTTTAGTGAATTTCACTGCCTTCCCCAAAGATAATAACACGTTAGGCTCTTTAGGCGCGACTCAATTGAAATTACATTCTTAATTTCGGGTGCGCATTTATGTGACCCAAAATTCAAATCTCAACGGAGTCGAAATGTATTAATAACCACGGGTGCATTGATTGTGACGTGGTTCGAGATGCATTTTCACAACGTTGCAATTCTATAAAAATAAATGATAATAATAAAAGCAGTTTAAACTTAATAAAAGCACGTAAGTCGTAACATGTATTTAAATCAGATATTTAGCCATTATAACAATTTAAGCGACCGTGCTAGAACCACGGGATTCGAGGGTGCCTAACACCTTCCCTCGGGTCAACAGAATTCCTTACTTAGAATTTCTGGTTCGCAGACTTCATTTGGAAAAGTCAAAAATTTCCTCGATTTGGGATTCAAGATAAACCGGTGACTTGGGACACCAAAAGCCAAACCTTTCCCAAGTGGCGACTCTGAATTAAATAAATAATCCCATTTCGAATATTGTCACTTAAATTGGAAAAACTCCCTCGCGCATTAATCCTTCGGGGCGGGGCGCGCAAAAAGGAGGTGTGACACCATGTTCATAAGAGTAAAAATCAGCGATAATGGATACTGTCATCTGCAGAAACTGAAACTAGTCTAATTTAAAATTCGTCCATTATGAATCTTTTTTTTAATAATCTGATTCCCTTATTTTAACGAGGTTTAGCAAGCATGCCTATAGGATTTCAAACAATTCGCTTTGAGTTATCACTGTTTCACCACCTTCTGAATTAAGTAGATATCATGCATATAGTACCCCGTCTAAATACTTAGGCAAGCCTTAGAGTAATGACTGTAAAATTGAGACCGCCTTTGTTAATTGTTACGACCAGCAGGCAGGCCTGATTCAGACTTCTTATCTGAGTTATGTAATAAACAAATCTACTTCAATAATCAAACTCCCCTTGTTTTTAGTATTTTAATTAGACCTAAAAAGTGTGTGCAAGTCATGCTAGTTATGTGCTTTTGTTCAAGGAGGTATATTTGAGCCTTTATCTATTTATATGCTTCCCCAACATACAGTATGTGTTTTTTGTATGTCACCTTAGATTTTTATCCTTTGAATCCAATCAGCCTAATATCCCACCCTTTAGGACTAGTAGTCCTAAGTGCCTCCGGGACTGATAGGAATGGGACAAGTAATGGCATGCAATAGTAATCAAGACCAATCCGCGCTTTAATACCTTAACGGGGTAGGAAGGGTATATATGGATATGATGCGCTAATGCCACGTGTAACCCCTCTTTTGAGGAGTGATTACCTGGTATTGCATTGACGTGATCCATATTAAATATAAACCTAAGATCCCCTTTCCTTTTATTTGCAAACTCTTTTTTTAACTCTACTTTTAATTGTTCTTTTTTTTATGTGTTTAAATCCCCTAATATTTGAGCCCTTACTTGTATATGTGCTCAATTCACAATAACTGTCTGGTCGTGAACCACACTAGTGGATCCTGAGGGGTGCCTAACACCTTCCCTTTGGTTTAACTTCAAGCCCTTACCCTATCTCTAGTTATTCAAATGACATAGAATTGAACCCCATTAGTGTCTTAATGCACCTTAAATCATTAGGTGACGACTCTTCAAAATGCAAAACCCAGTTCCCAAAAGGAACGATTTGTCCCACACCAAATGTCACAAACCCAATTTTGCGAGAAAAAGGGGGCGCGACAGCATGACGACTCTGCTAGGGATTTTTAGGCTTTTACCATTTCAGACTATCATTGTGAATTTATGCACCTTTATGTGCAATTACTTGCTTAATTTCTTTAAGCATTCCATTCCCTTTTCAATTGCAAAACTGACTTCTCTTTTTATTTCCTCCTTTTATCACTGCTTCAAATTATGAAATTGTTGTATTTACTGCTTTCTTAACGTGCAAATACGTGCCAACTTGCTTTTAATTATTGCATAATCATGCTCAACATCATATCCCACTCGTGCCCAAACAAATACCATAGCAACGCTTATAATGAGTTGTTGCACTCTTCCTATATTATTACCCCTAAATCCGAAAAGGCATATTTGCAGTAAGACCAGTCGATCAACGGTGTAGTCGACGGCTCGGTGCCTTTCCTCTTGAGCTGTCCGCTCAAGGGTACCACTCAAAACCCCCATAGAAACCTTACTCTATTTAAACTGTGCATGCATCATGGTCAAACCTAGCCGAGTAAGTTATGTTGTCCGCATAATGACTCTTTAAAATAAGCCTTGACCAAAGTCTACTGGGTTTCCCTAAACCCAAACGGACACCACCATGTTCTGTGCATTTATTTGGAGAACTGAATGCTTTATGCTAATTGTTGATATTAAATAGTCGAGTCTGGTGGGGGTAAGGGCCTAACCCTTTTGTTTTGCAGAAAATAAGGTACGAGGTCCCTAGTTTTGGTATGATTAGCACGCCTCCACTCTTGCTAGACTGGTGGAGGAGTCTTCCATCAAATGACCAAATCAACGAGTGGAAAGAGAGGGCCTCCAAAGCTAGCGAAAAGTTAGAATATCTGGAAAATAGTCTGCTAGAATTGGAAGCAAAAGTGAGGAAAAGAGTCACCGACTACCAGAACGCTGAGGGAAACGAAGGAGAACACGTAGCAAAGGCATTTTTACTGGTAAACCTCCGCGAACTGGAGGATCTAATCAACAAGAGCATTCAACCTGAGGAAGGTCCTTCTAGGACCAAGTAGATATGAGTTCATCTTTTTCATTTTATAAATGTAATAAGGCCAATGGCCATTAGTGACTTTTATTTCTTGCTTATTTATTGTCGATTTGGGATTCGTCTGTTTTTATCAATAAAATGAGTCATTTAGCATTCAAAGTTCTCCAAGTCAATTTGTCGCTAGGCCTACCTCGGGCACAAAGAGGTTCCCAAATTAAGACTCGATTTACATTCCCGCACTTTGAGTTTAAATATCGCAATACTTTTTATACTCCTCACTAACTTAATACCTTTTATTTTTTATTTTTTGTTTTATTATTCCCCACCCCAAAGGTTAGTTCATGCACTCTAGCAACATCATCCTATTCCACGAGATTCAGGGCCCCCCCACCCACTCCTTCTCTTAGTCCTGTCAAAAACAAGAACAAAGGCAAGATGGAAGATTTGAACAGCGTCAGAAAGGAGAATTTAACTGAACAGGTAGAGGCCACTAATGGCCATGGTACTCAGGTTCCTAAGGAGAATATGTCACAACTAGAACAGAAGTTGCTGAAATTCCAAGAAGAGCTCGATCAGGATCGGAATCTGGCAAGCCTGTCATTTTCCCTCAGCACCCTAGATATCAACTTTCCCCACACTCAAAACCCTACACCTCCTCAAAATATCCCAAAGCAACAGAATCATCCCATTTCTCACCATCATACAGTTCCATTAAAGAACCAATGTAACACCTGCCATACCTCAAACAACACCCCGCTGCTTATCCCAGAACTCCAAAACTCCACAAATGACCACTTCCAAACCCACAATAACACCCCCATCTATGTGGAGACTATGCCACACTCCACCCAACCCATCTTAAGCACATCCGAGTCTGATGACAAGGATTTGCTCATCAGGAACCTGGATGAAGACCTCAAGAAATTGACTAGCCGAATTTAAGGCGTTGAAGGAAGTAAAGGAATTGAAGGGCTAAACTATGAAGATCTTTGCATACAGCCCGATGTCAAACTGCCCGAGGGGTACAAACCTCCGAAGTTCGAAATGTTTGATGGTACGTGGGATCCAAGGGTTCATTTGAGAACTTACTGTGACAAGCTGGTTGGATTAGGGAAAGATGAAAAAATCCGCATAAAGCTGTTCATGAGGAGTTTGAAGGGAGATGCTTTGTCTTGGTACATTAGCCTAGATCCGATGAAGTGGTCAAATTGGGTAGGCATGGCGTCCGACTTTGTGGACAGATTCAGGTTCAACACACAGAATGCGCTAGACGTGTTCTATATTCAAAATCTAAAGAAGAAGCCTATAGAAACATTGCGCGAGTATGCCACTCGCTGGAGGTCCGAAGCTGCTAAGGTCAGACCTACCTTAGAAGAGGAACAAATGAACAAATTCTTCGTCCGGACTCAGGACCCGCAATATTATGAATGACTAACGATGATCGAGAGCCACAAATTTCTGACATCATCAAGCTGGGTGAAAGGATTGAAGAGGGCATCAAAAGTGGTACGGTTACAAACTTCGAGGCCTTGCAGGCTACAAATAATGCCTTACAGTCTAGCGGTGTGTCCAAGAAAAGGGACGTAGGGGCCGTAATGGTTGCACAAAGAACCAAATATCCCATCAAATACCAAACATACCCAATGCCTTCACTCACATATCAGCCTACCCTGAACTACCAAGCACCCTCACCCTCTTACCAAACTCCGCCACCCACTTATCAATCACCTTCACCTCCCACATATCAGCCTACTTCACCCAGATATTCCCAACTCGCACACGTTTACCAAGCCTACAGCGCTCAACCATCCCACTATCAATCCCCTCCTGTACGCCAAAACATCCCTAGACCTCGACGAAATTTTGACCGCAGACCTCCGAAACAATATACAGCCATAGCTGAACCTATTGACCAGTTGTAGGAAAGACTCAAAACTGCTGGTTATGTCACCTCCATCCCTGCTATAACTCCTGAGAACCCTTCTCAGTGGGTTAACCCAAATAAATCTTGTGCATACCACTTCGGCATAAAGGGACACACTATCGACGAATGTCGTTCTTTGAAGGACAAGATCCAGACTTTAATTGACACCAAAATTATTGTGGCAAAGGAACCCACTCCGAATGTCCGCAATAACTCACTGCCAGACTACAAGGGTGGAGGCATTCACATGATTGAAATATAGGATGATTGGGATCCCGAGGGATTGATCGGTTTGATCACAGAAGGTGATGACCCAAAGAAGCCAATAGTTACTCTTAATCCGATCGTGGTCCAGATTCAGCCCTCTAGGGATGCCGAGGTAAATATGTCCATGCCACTTGAGTTTGAAACAACGTCATCTGTAAAGATACCAGCACCAATTGAGGTTGAATTTGTGTCTCCAGCAAATACACTCCCACCGTTTGAAGTTGCAGTTCTACCACCTAAGGCACATGCTCCGTTCGAAGTAAAGATATCCATGCCGATTCCAATGGCGATGTCAACCATGGCGCCGTACCATACAAAGGCTATACCATAGGATACAGCCGAGGCAAGGAGGAAAGGCAAGGGTAGGTTTGAAGAAACTATTGTCGCACAAGGTATGACAAGAACTAGTAGAGTTTATACCCCTGAACATCTGGCTGAGTCAAGCAAGCAGGCCTCCAACTGGCCACCCATTATTGAGACAGGTCTAGACGATCTTTGGAGAAAGATACAGGCCAAGGAATACTCGGTCATCGACCAATTGAACAAAACACTAGCGCAAATCTCCATACTTGCTTTGCTACAAAATTCCGAGGCACACAAGAATGCCCTGCTAAGGGTGCTAAGTGAAGCATACGTTCCAAGAAACATCACTGGCCGGGAAATGGCTAACATGCTAGGACAGGTATTGGAAAGTCATATAATTACATTTCATGAGGATGAGCTGCCACCTGAAGGGTTGGGTCACAACAAGGCACTGCACATCACCGTGCAATGCGAGGACTATTTTATCACCAGAATCCTGATCATTGGAGGTTCCAGTCTCAACATCTGCCCACTGGTAACACTCAAGAAGTTGGGTAAAGGCCTGTATGAGATAAAGGACAGAGCTATCAATGTGAAAGCCTTCGACGACTCCCAGAGGTCCACTATTGGGGAAATTACTCTATGCTTACAAATGGGGCCAACCTGGTTCGATGTTGATTTCCAGATAATAGATGTGCCAACATCTTACAATCTGTTGTTGGGACGGCCATTGATCTATGCCGCTGGTGCTGTAGCATCAACACTATATCAGGCAGTAAAATTTGAATGGAATCATCAAGAGGTGAGCATTCACGGTGATGGGAGAACCCTATATACAGTTGCCAGACCATTCCGGCAATCGAAGGGAGAAGGAAGCTAGGCGGAGAAACTTACCATCGCATTGAACGGGTAAATGCTGTTGACAAAAATAAATGGTAGGATAACAGGATCGAGAGTATACTGAATTGAAGTGGGTATGAACTAGCAAGGGGCTCGGCAAGAACCTCCAAAGAATCACTAAGCACATAAAACTCAAGAAACATGGCACCACTTTCGGTCTGGTATACGAGTACACCTGGGAAGAATTCAACAACTGGTTGCCACCATGGCTCGGTCCCTACTATCTGCTAGAGCAGCCAATACCACATTTGGAGTAGACTTTCTAACCGACCGATATTATCTGTGGGTCTGATAAGGAGGAAGCCCTAGCAGCGGTTAAGAACTTGTTCCTATAAGACAATGATATGAACTGCTGTGTTATTCTCGAGGATGAGGGGAGGAAGGCCTTTCCATACAGGCTGTAAGCAAAGCAGCATGCCTCAATAATTGGACCATCAGGACAATCAAAGCCCGACAAGCCTCATGGTAGAAGGCTAAAACAAACATCATGCACTTTTTTTATTTACTAAATGATTTTATTTTCGTATTTTGAATTCCCGCAATAAGATCTACAATGTTCCCAAACAGTTATGCAATTTATCAAAGCCTTTTGACTTTTCTTATGAATCGACGCTCATTATTATTTTTCTCTCATTACTTTACTTATACAACATTACTATTATTTATCTTGATGAGCCAATGATTGTGACATACAATGAGACAACGCAACAAACGGACATAGATTTAGAGGAAGATGACATACCGGAGGAGATTGTTAAAGAAGTTGAGAATTTTGAAAATAGACCTAAGTCTAACCTGGACGAGACAGAAGTTGTTAACCTGGGAGATGCAGAAAACGTCAAAGAAACATGAATCAGCGTCCACTTATCACCATCAGAAAAGAAGGAATACACAGATTGCGAAGGTTCAACCTGAAACTGAACCCCGCAAAATGCGCATTTGGGGTTCCCGCTGGGAAATTGCTTGGGTTTATTGTGAGTTGCCGAGGAATGGAACTGGATCCGTCAAAAGTCAAAGTTATTCAAGAATTGCCACCGCCAAAGAGCAAGAAGGATGTGATGAGTTTCTTGGGAAGGCTTAATTACATTAGCCGGTTCATAGCACAGTCTACAGTTATCTGTGAGCCGATCTTTAAGATGTTGAAGAAGGACGTCGCTACCGAATGGACCAATGACTGCCAGAAGGCCTTCGACAAAATCAAGGAGTACTTGTCAACACCACCAGTCCTAGTCCCGCCTGAGCCAGGTAGACCCTTATTACTCTACCTTGCAGTATTAGATGGAGCTTTCGGTTGCGTTTTGGGGCAGCATGATGAAACAGGGAGGAAGGAGCAGGCCATATATTACCTCAATAAGAAGTTCACCTCATACGAGGCCCGGTATTCTCTGTTAAAGCGCACATGTTATGCTTTGGCTTGGGTAGCTCAGAAGTTGAGGCATTACTTCTGTGCCTAAACCATGTATCTCATATCAAAGACGGATCCTTTGAAGTACATCTTTCAGTAGCCCATGCCCACTGGCAAGCTAGCCAAGTGGCAAATCCTGTTGAGTGAATTTGACATTGTCTACATAAGTCAGAAGGCAATCAAGGGACAGTCACTAGCAAATCACCTTGCTGAAAACCCCGTGGATGGATAATACGAACCCCTGAAAACATATTTTCCTAACGAGGAAGTATCATTCATAGGAGAAAACATTGCAGAATCCTATGACGGTTGGAGAATATTTTTCAACGGAGCAGCAAACTTCAAGGGAGTTTGCATAGGAGCAATCCTAGTATCGGGAACCAGTCAACATTATCCGGCGTCTGCCAAACTCAGGCTCCCGTGCACCAACAACATGGCCAAATACGAAGCTTGCATCCTAGGGCTCAATATGGCCATTGACATGAACATTCAAGAGTTGTTAGTGATCGGAGATTCAGACTTACTCATACATTAGGTCCGAGAAAAATGGGTGACCAAAAACTCCAAGATACTCCCGTATCTGCATCATGTATAGGAATTGAGGAAGAGGTTCACGAAAACGGAGCTTCAACATGTTCCTAGAGTCCAGAATGAGTTTGCTGATGCATTGGCTACCCTCTCATCCATGATACAACATCCAGACAAAAATTTCATTGATCCCCTTCTAGTGAAAATCCATGATCAGCTGGCTTATTGTGCCCATGTTGAAGAAGAAGCAGACGGAAAGCCTTGGTTTCATGATATCAAGGAATATTTGGCAAAAGGAGAGTATCTAGAGCTTGCAAATCCAACTTAGAAACACACGCTTCAGAGGTTGTCCAATAATTTCTTTCACAGCGGAGGAATCATGTATAGGAGGACTCCTGATTTGGGATTACTAAGGTGTTTTGACGCAAAAGAAACATCCAGGTTACTAGAGGAAATTCACGCCGGGACCTGCGGTCCACATATGAACGACTTTGTCTTAGCAAAAAAAAACTCCGGGCCGGTTACTTTTGGATGACTATGGAAACAGACTGTATCCAATATGTCTGGAAATGCCACCGTTGTCAGATACATGCAGACATGATAAAGGTACCCTTAAGCGAGCTCAACACAACAAGCTCACCATGGTCGTTTGTTGCTTGGGGAATGGATGTTATTGGACCAATCGAGCCTGCCATTTCCAACAGGCACAGATTTATCCTGGTAGCAATTGACTATTTCACCAAATGGGTCGAAGCAGCATCTTACAGAGCAGTGACTAAGAAAGTCGTGGCAGACTTTGTCTACGACCGCATTGTTTGTTAATTCGGGATTCCAGAGTCAATCATTACTGATAATGGTTCCAACCTCAACAGTCACTTGATGAAAGCTATGTGTGGAACTTTCAAGATCAAACACAAGAATTCTACAGCCTACAGGCCTCAGGTGAATGGAGTTGTAGAAGCCGCCAACAAGAATATCAAGAAGATATTGAGGAAAATGGTAGAGAAGCATAAACAGTGGCACACGAAGTTTATCATTTGCTTTATTGGGGTATCTCACCACAGTCTGCACATCAACCGAGGCAACCCCCTATATGCTGGTTTACGGTACAGAAGCCGTCATTCCCGCCGAAGTAGAAATTCCCTCCTTAAGGATCATACAGGAAGCTAAGCTCGATGATGCAGAATGGGTGAAAAGTTGTTACGAGCATCTAGCCCTTATAGACAGAAAGAGAATGAACACAGTTTGCCATGGTCAACTCTATCAGAACAGAATGTCCAGAGCCTTCAACAAAAGAGTCAAGCCGAGACAGTTCACACTATGGCAGTTGGTGTTAAAGAAAATTTTTCCGAATCAAGATAAAGCCAAAGGGAAATTCTCTCCCAACTGGCAGGGTCCATACATGGTTCATCGGGTTCTGATAGGAGGAGCCCTCATACTTGCAGAAATAGATGGAGAAGTCCGGCCATAACCTATCAACTCAGATGCAGTCAAGCGTTACTATGTGTAATCTTTATGCTTCCCTTATATGATGTAAACTGAACTACGCCTAACCTGATTCCTTTTTAAGAGAGGATACGTAGGCAGCCCTATGGTTTTGGTCACAACTCAATAAAATTTTCATTTCCCTCCTGAAATTGGAAATTGGGGCAGAATTTTGAGGAGGACCCTCAAAATTCCGAAGTAATTTCAGCCGATCGCTGCACGAGCAATAGTCAAAAACGTCAACCCATCAAACTGGGGTAGAATTTTGAGGAGGACTCTCAAAATTCCGAGCAATAAAGGTTGCAATGTCTCGAACTACATCACAGTCGTCGATTCATCTAAAAAACTATCTTAATTATATACCTATGTTATATTTTTACCAATCATGCATGTTTATTACTGAAATTTCCTTGCTTAGCAATGCTACCCCAATGATACATATAGTATCACCAGATCAAAGCCGAGCAAGTCAAGAGGAGCCAGTGGGGATACGAACTAACCTTCCCCCTTTACAAAACTCACAATTTTTCTTTGGATGCAGGTACTTGGATTGCGAAAGCATCATATATACAGTACACTCATGAGACAAACATCATTCAGGAATACAACTCTCAGAACTATCGCACTTACTCACATTTTCCATCCATGCATACCGGTGACGTTCCGTGTGTCACCACGTTCCCAGCAGTCACAATATCGCAATCCACTATCAGCTAAGAAAGATCTGTTACCATTTGCTACTTTATTTCTTGCATAAGGCTACCATTCTGCCTTCCGAGACTAAATGTTGTCTCCATCTGCATTTTTGCATTGCATAAGGCTACCATTCTGCCTTCCGAGACATAAACATTTCTGCATTGCATAAGGATACCATTCTGCCTTCCGATGTTAAACACTGTCTCCATCTGCATCTGCATGGCTGAAATATTGCTACCCTATCTACACGTGCATGACTGAAAGATCGCCACCTTATCTACATTTGTATGGCTAAAAGATTTCCACCTCATCTACATTTGTATGGCTGAAATATCGCCGCCTTATCTACATTTGCATCGCTGAAAGATCGCCACCTCATCTACATTTGCATGGCTGAAATATTGCCACCTTATCTACATTTGCATCGCTGAAAGATAGCCACCTTATCTACATTTGCATCGCTGAAAGATCGCCATCTTATCCACATTTGCATGGCTGAAAGATCGCCAAATACTGCATCTCATGGGTTGAAAGATCGCCAAATCATCCGAAGGCGTCATTGTTTGGAGGCACCATTTTCATAGCCCGAGAACGCCATGTCATGGCTTGAGTACCCCTTTTAATCTTTTGCATATCATTATTCAAAGGCATCATGGTTCAGAGGCATCATCCTCATAGCCCGAGAGCATCATTTCATGGCCCACGAATCCTTTATTATCTGCTTCATGGCCTAGGACATCATGGTCTAAGGACGTCATTCTAACCGTCGTTAGACAATCCTCATGGTCCGACGGGAGATTGCATCATGTCTAAATTTATGCACAATAAATGCTTGTATTGCTTATTTGAAGATAAACCATCAAGCAACAACCATATCGGCAGGAGCGATCCCGCTCCAGTTCCCGCAACCATGTCCAATCTTAACCATTCCCCCATCATCAATATTGCCCCCGTTCTCGAAAGTCTTCATCGGCATACCCCGCCAATGAATCCCGAATTACATATGGCCAGATTCTTGTAAGACCAGGGATATGACGGCAACTAAGAAGGGTGCGGCCTAATTTCTCAAACCATTTTGCTTGGTCAAAATTGGCCATCATATCTTTACCCGACAACTCTTTCATCCTTCTCGGGTAAAGAGGGGCAGCTGTTGATATCCAATTTTCCCTATATATATTTTTATATGCAAAATAATTTCAAAATAGCATATATATATGCATATATAAGTATGTCCTAATGTTTTATTAATTTTCTTAATTTTAAAGATTTTTAACCAATTTATTCCTCTGTTTTATTCATAAAAAACCCAATAATAATTCCCAAAATAATCAATCTACTCTCATGCTTAGATCGATGGTTTTCAAAGCCTTTCCAATCACTTGGGGTTCTTCTGAAACCCTAACCTCTAAGGTTCTTTTGATTTCTTTTAGATCTATTTCAAGATCTATGTTTGCTCTAAACTGCTAAGCATTTTTCTCGAAGTTTCATTTAAAGCTCTGCCTTCAAAACCCCTTATCTTTTCCGATTAGGGTTCTTGTTTTTTATTTCAAAACTTTTCTCTGATTTTTGACATGTTCTGCTGTGTTTCCCTATATCTTTCTTCTACTTGAGTTTGTACGTTAAAAGTCCTAATTTCTTATGACTGTTTCCCTATATCTTTCTTCACATGCGTTGATATTCTATGTTTTCTTCACTACTTGACCTACTGGACTATCATGTTTTGAATGTTGCTATCCACTGAATTTTGTGCTACTATTGTATGTTATTTCCTTCTACCAACAGGCTTGGCCTCGCATGTATAGTGTTTATTCACCTTATTTATATGCTAAGTTTCCTTCTTTATTTGACCTTCAACTTGTGACTGATTTTTAACTTTTCCTTTGTGAAATTCTGATTTCACTCGCCTGCTAGGGTTAATTGATTTTCTTTTCCTATTTTGCCTTGCTGAAATCTTTCCAAAATTAGTGTATCTCTGTACCTAGACTCGATGGCCTACTTAATATTTTACTACTTCTTTTATGGCAACACTCAGCCTGCTTATAAATTGATTTCTTTCCTTATTTTTGAACGTGTCACTACCCGTTAAGCAAAGTGATCCCTTAATTAAAGGCAAATCACTTGTATAATTGATTCTGAATCATGATTGTTTCCATGTTTGTAGCTTATTACCCTCTCTTATTCATTTTCAAAAAGTTATAAATACCATGTACTTCTTTTCTTTCAAAAAACACAAACACAAGGCATAAACACTTAAGTTCAAACACACACTCCACCAAATCTCTCTTTTCTCTGTTACTACTATATTGCTACCTTACCTAACCGGCTGAAATCCAAGGCTAGGTTGTGGGGAAACTTGCTTATTTTCTGTATTTGCATTTCTTACTGGTATGTTCTAATTAAGTTTTCTACACCAACAACAATATTCTTATTTACTATTTCTTGCATTCTTGTCTGCCTACTGTTTGTATTTAGCCTAGTACCATTGTTTAGCGGGTTGTAATTTCCTTTCTCCTGTTCTGAATCAATGAATCATGACCTGTGAATTCTAAATCTGTCACGACCCAAACTGAAGGGCCATGACTAGCACCCGACCACACTTGCCGAGCACCAACGTACATTTCATCTAACCTTTATTATTATCTTTTAGGGCTGACGAGATCAAAATAAATGGTAGACCTAGATCATGGACAACCAGCAATAAAATATGATGGCATGAACATACATAGCAGGGGATGACCAGACAATCAAGAAACTACATATAAGGTATGAGCTACCATGCTACTATGAAAGACTATACAACAAAAACTAGCCGAC
This sequence comes from Nicotiana tabacum, assembly GCF_000715075.1. Lineage (NCBI taxonomy): Eukaryota > Viridiplantae > Streptophyta > Magnoliopsida > Solanales > Solanaceae > Nicotiana > Nicotiana tabacum. The sequence goes on from NC_134087.1 coordinate 113,504,226, forward strand.
AAGGCATACCAAACTATACATGAGCCGACACCTGTCTATGAGCCTCTAAAAGAACATAAGTGTTGCAACATAGCCGGAACAGGGCCCCGACATACCCATAATGTCTATAACAAAAATTGCATACCAAGACCAAGGTAAGTCCGGAGAAGGGATCTCGCCAATCACCGCTGAACTGGACAGTCTACTATGGTGGGGGAGCTGCACCTGCCTGTCTATCAGGACCTGCAGCACGACATGCAGCGTCCACAAATAAAAGGACGTCAGTTCGAATAAAGTACTGAGTATGTAAGGCAAGGAACCATAAATACGATCAGTAATGTAAGCAAGGATAGAGAATATACAACCTGTAACATCTTAGTAACTCTGAGGGCTACTTACATGAAATGCATGATACATATGTATAAATACATAAACCTTTAAAGCATTTGCCTCTGTGGGCATCATCATCATCATATTGTACCCGGCCATAATAGGCTTGGTAGAATCGTACCCGGCCACGTGGAGCTCAGTAAAACCCAACTGATTAGTGGTTGCACAATAGGTGCCGTACCCGGCCAACTATAGCGTGGCTCGGTAGAGTAAAATAGATACATATATATAATGCATGCTCGACTCATGGAATCACATTCTAAACCTTTCGTAGTGACGTAAGGTTGGTATCCTCTGTACGCGTTATTAGGACTAACTCTTCACTATGAACGTTATAAGAATCAGGAAGTACCAATAACATTGATAACATAAGAATAAGAGAAGCAACATTAACATCAATCGTTCCATAAGAGGGAAAACAATGTAAGTACTGCTAGCTTCTAAGAGTAGAGTATCTTGGAAGCTCGTTCATTACATTATGTACAATCGGAGTCGTGCAAAAGAAGGAAAGGGATAGCCTCACATACCTTGTATATACTGCCCCAATCTCAAGCTATGCAATTGTCAAAACTCCTTAGTCTACAATAAGAGAAACAATACTATCGTTATCATTTAAGCGTCATAACTATTATGTATCGACCACAACCTATTTTACGATGAAACGGACAGCACCTCCCCTATATATATGACCTCACACCATTCAAAACAGTCACCAAACAGCCCAAACAACATCAATAATAAACGTATTGAGCCTCCCAAAATAGTCCACACACAGCCTAATCACTCCATACATACGACGACCACCGTAGTCGTGTCAAACAACCTGGAAATGTTACGAATAACTATCAGCCCATAACCCTACATATATATGGTGTTTATCCACACCCTTACTCCTCCAAAACTCCACAATATAGTAGTAAAATACGCAGCCCAACAACAACGCAAAATAGTCCACAAAACAATAACATTACTTCCATGCCTTTCGATATATATTTCACAAGTTCTAGCTTCAATGGCTTAGCCGTAACTTGGATAATCTTAAATACATATAGAGTAAGAGGTTCTTTACCTTTATACAGAAAGAACAACTCCAATTTGACCTTAAATTTCCATGAAATATCCCTCCAATGCTGCCACAACAACAAAAAACGAAACTAGCGATCAATTAGTGTTTTTCGGCACTAGAATCACTTTAGAAGGCTTGAAATCACCTAGGATTGATATTAAGAACATGAGGGAGTATTTACAGAACATAAACCCTTTAAAACAACCTCCCACACGAGCTGAAATGACACAAAAATGAGCAACAACAAGAAGAACAAGAGACTTACTAGCGCCACGGAATTCCCGACACTTGATTTGTGTTGTTTGCCCTTTTTGGGTCTTGAATCTTGAGAGAACCTTGAGAGGATGTTCCTAGGGTTCTAAGGTCTGAAAATAGTGAAAAGAAATGACATAAAACGGGTTGGAGGCATCCTATATAGGTCCAAATATCTTAAACCGCCTTAGTGGGCCCCATAGAGAGGTGCTTGGCGCAGTCTCGCGAAAACGCGAATATCTCTCTACTACAAGATCGTATTGATGAACGGTTTAATGAGTTGGAAACTAGACTCATATATCTTTAATTTGGTTGGTATATCACCCCGTAATTCCTTGTAAATTAGGAGAAAAGATTAGAAACATTTGACCCAATGTTTAAGTAAAATTATAAGCCTAAGTTGCGACAACTTTTGTCGACTTTTGTTTCATAACTCGTTTGACTTCATGACTTATGATACGGATATTATATGATTAAAATACCTTAATAAATGACCTCTTGAGTGTATTAAGCACCACTAGATTACCTGAAAATACGAGTTACAACATCCTTGATTCGTTTAACTTCTAATACTGGTTAATCACCCTTATACACTCTTGTATCACTTAAGACCAATAGGATTGACTTCTTATTATCTCAAAGATAATTCCTTCTTGGATTTATGTTAACTAATATATGGCATGAACTAACACATGTGGATATGGGTTGTAACACCCTCCCCCTTAGGAACATTCGTCCTCGAATGTAAGGGTTTATGGGGAGTTTAAATCATCGTGGATTCCAATGGAAATTTCCGATCAATTTTCCCCTATAAAATGGTCACTAGCAAAACTTGCAAGTAATTAAGCCCAACATATGGCTTCACAAGGCTACACAAAACATTATGCGTATTTACATTATCTACATATCACCATTTTGTATTAAGGAGGAGTATTCTCAAATTATTGCTTACCTCATAGAGCCGTTTCTTCTTCCAATGTATCCTGTCTTCCACCAGCATCCTTGTTATCTTCATTCTGGAATAAGTAAGGGTATTTAGACTTCATCTCCTCTTCTGCTTCCCATGTCATTTCTTCCATATTTTTGTTCCTCCACAATACTTTGACGGAAGCTACATCTTTTGTTCTCAGCTTGCGGACTTGCCGATCTAATATCGCCACTGGCACTTCTTCATATGATAGGTCCTCTGTAACTTGTACATATTTGATAGGGATGACTCGAGAAGGGTCTCCAATATATTTTCTTAACATAGATACATGGAATACCGGGTGGACAAATTCCAATTCGGATGGCAATTCTAACTCATAAGCAACCTGTCCAATTCGTCGAAGAATTTTATACGGCCCGATATACCTTGGACTCAGCTTACCTTTCTTCCCAAAATGCATAATACCCTTCATTGGTGAGATCCTCAAGAAAACCCAATCACCAACCTCAAACTCTAGATCACGACGTCGGACATCAGAATAAGATTTTTGCCTGCTTTATGCCGTCCTCAAATCGCTCTTGTATCACTTTCACCTTCTCAATAGCTTGGTGAATCAAATCTGGCCCATATAATTCTGTTTCACCGACTTCGAACCATCCAACTGGTGATCTACATCTCCTCCCGTATAGTGCCTCGTATGGGGCCATTTTAATACTGGAATGATAGCTATTGTTATAGCCGAATTCTATGAGTGGAAGATGATCATCCCAATTCCCCTTAAAATCTAGAACACATGCTCATAGCATATCTTCCAGTATCTGAATGGTACGTTCAGCCTGTCCGTCAGTCTGCGGATGAAATGCAGTGCTGAGATTTACCTGTGTGCCTAAACCCTTCTAGAAAGACCTCCAAAAGTTAGCCGTAAATTGAGCTCCTCGGTCTGATATAATAGATATGGGCACACCATGAAGCCTAACAATCTCTTTGATATACAACTTTGCATAATCTTCAGCCGTGTAAGTTGTCTTCACTAGCAGAAAATGGGCACATTTTGTAAGTCGATCAATTATCACCCAGATGGAGTCAAACTTATGATAAGAGCGAGGTAATCCAATAATGAAGTCCATATTAATCACCTCCCACTTCCAGGTCGGAATCTCTATATTTTGAAGCAATCCACCGGGTTTCTGATGTTCTATCTTTACTTGTTGACAATTGGGACACTGGGCTACAAATTCTGCAATAGACTTCTTCATATTATCCCACCAATATTGCTCCTTGACATCATGATACATCTTTGTCGAGCCGGGATGGATGGAATATCGGGATTGATGAATCTCATTCATAATCTTCTCTCGCAACCCTGCCACATTAGGCACACACAATCGGCTCTGGTATCTCAGTGCCCCATCTTTTCCGATCCCAAAAGCCATACTTTTACACTGTTGAATGCTTTCTCTTAATCGTACTAAGATAGGATCTTCATATTGTCGTGCTTCTACCTCGGCTACCAAAGATGATTCTGATGTATTCTGTACAGTAACACCTCCGTCATCAGAGTTTAACAATCTGATTCTCATATTGGCTAGCTGATGAAGCTCTTTAATCAACCCCCATCTACCTGCCTCAATATGTACTAAGCTCCCCATTGATTTACGGCTGAGAGCGTCTGCCACAACATTGGCTTTACCGGGATGATACAATATCTCGACGTCGTAGTCTTTCAATAATTCAAGCCACCTACGCTTTCTCAAATTCAACTCTTTCTGCTTGAAGATGTATTGTAAACTCTTGTGATCTGTGTAGATGTCAACATGGACGCCGTATAAGTAGTGCCGCCATATCTTCAAAGCATATATTACTGTAGCCAATTCCAAATCATGGGTTGGATAATTCTTTTCATGCTTCTTCAATTGTCTTGATGCATAAGCAATTACATTCCCACGCTGCATCAATACGCACCCCAAACCTATACCTGAGGCATCACAATATACCACACAACCTTCTGTTCCTTCAGGAAGAGTGAGCACTGGTGCAGATGTCAATCAATTCTTCAGCTCCTGAAAACTACGTTCACAAGTGTCAGACCACTGGAATTTGGTAGCTTTCTGTGTTAACTTAGTCAATGGTGATGATATAGAGGAAAATCCTTCTACAAACCGCCTATAATATCCTGCTAGCCCTAGGAAGCTGCGGACTTCTGATGGTGTTGTAGGTCTCGGCCAATTCTTTACTGCATCGATCTTCTGAGTGTCGACACTAATACCCTCATCAGATATCACATGGCCAAGGAATGCTACTGAGTTCAGCCAGAATTCACATTTGGAGAGCTTAGCATATAACTTACGATCCTGAAGCGTCTGTAATACTATCCGCAAGTGGCCCGCATGTTCCGCCTCCGAACGAGAATACACTAGAATGTCATCAATGAATACAATCACGAACACATCAAGATAGGGCATGAATATAGTATTCATGAGATCCATAAAAGCTGCTGGGGCATTTGTTAGCCCAAACGACATCACCAAGAACTCAAAGTGCCCATATCTTGTCCGGAAGGCCGTCTTGGGAATATCCTTCTCCCTAACCCTCATCTGATGATACCCTGAACGTAAATCAATTTTGGAGAAATACTTGGCACCCTGGAGTTGGTCAAACAGGTCATCAATTCTTGGAAGTGGATACTTGTTCTTTATAGTAGACTTATTCAACTGTCGATAGTCGATACACATCCGTAACGACCCGTCTTTCTTCCGCACGAATAGGACTGGTGCACCCCAAGGTGAAGTGCTAGGCCTAATAAAGCCCTTATCCAGCAAGTCCTTCAACTGCACCTTCAACTCTCGCAACTCTTCCGGGGCCATTCTATATGGAGGAATAGAGATCGGTTGAGTGTCAGGCAACACATCAATGCTAAACTCAATCTCCCTTTCAGGAGGAAGGCCTGGGAGTTCATCTGGGAAAACATCTGGGAATTCGTTGACCACAGGGATTGATTGTAAAGTAGGCGGTTTTGCCTCCGCATCCCTAACGCGAATGAGATGATAAATGTAACCTTTTGAGATCATTTTCCTTGCCTTAAGATAAGAAATAAACCTACCTTTCGGTGTAGAAATGTTCCCTTTCCATTCAATGACGGGTTCACCCAGAAATTGGAACCTAACCATCTTCGTACGACAGTCAACATTTGCATAGCATGAGGCCAACCAGTCCATTCCCATTATCACATCAAAATCAACCATTTCTAACTCAAATAAATTTGCCGTGGTTTGACGACTACAACTCATCACAATGCAACCTCTATATACCCTTCTAGCAATCACAGAATCTCCTATCGGAGTAGATACCGCGAGGGGTTTACTTATCAATTCAGGTTCAATGCCAAACTTATTAGCCACAAAGGGTGTAACATATGATAATGTAGATCCCGGATCAATCAACACATATACATCATAAGAAAACACAGATATAATACCTGTAACAACATCTAGAGACGACTCGAGATCCTATCGACCTACTAGAGCATAGGTTCGATTTTGAGCACCACTCGAACTCGGCACTGCACCTCTACCCCTACCACGACCTGTCGACTGCTGAAAACCCCGTGCTGGAGGTCATTGATGAGGAAGAACCAGATACAGATCCAGTCGGCTGAGCCATACCATCACCTCCTCTATTAGGACAATCCCGCATCATATGGCCAGGCTGTCCGCACGAATAACACGCATCAGAACCTCGACGACACAGTCCAAAGTGGGCCTTGCCGCACTGATCACAATGTGGTGTTGGGGGTCTCATCTGACTAGTATCCCTGTGATGTTGCAAGCCAGATGCCCACGAACTCTGACCTGGACCAGAATAGGATCGATCATATCGAGGCCTCTGAAACTGTGGAGGAGCACTAGCTACAGGTGGCACCGAACTCCTCAAAAACTGTGGCCTGATGCGGCCTCTGAAGTCATTAGAATACCCTGCAAATCTCGCCCTCTTATGCTGGCCCCTATCCTGCTCCCTAACTGCCCTCTGCTGGCGCTTACGATCCTCTAGGGTCTGGGCATAAGCTTGAATACGGGAAATATCCATGCCCTCCACCAAGGAGGCTGTCGTACACTCATTTATCAGATGTGGTCCCAACCCATTCACGAACATATGCACCCTATCACTCATCTCGGCCACCATATGGGGAGCATACCTTGCCAAAGAATCAAACTGCATACTGTACTCTCGCACACTCATATTACCTTGTCTAAGGTTCAAGAACTTATCAGCTCTAGCTCGTCGTATCTCAACTGGCAAGTAGTGACGAAGAAAGGCCTCAGAAAATTCCTTCCACACAGCTGGAGGAGGGTTCAGACCCCTGGATCTCTCCCAACTATCATACCAGAGAACCGCTAAATCCCGTAGCCGATAAGAAGACAACTCTACTTCCTCTGTATCACTAACATGCATAACCCGAAGTGTACGATAAACCTGGTCAATAAAAGTCTGTGGGTCCTCCTTGGGGTCTGATCCGGTAAACACTGGAGGGTCTAAATTAATAAAATCATGAACTCTTGTACTAACTGGTTTCTCAGCAGCACCTGTATTCTGCCTCTGAGCCTGAGCAGCTACCAAGCTAGTCAATAACTGCAAAGCACTCCGCATATCCTGGTCTGGAGTGCCAGACGGAGGAACTGGAGGTGCTGGGTGCCTTCTGATATCCTCTGGAGGAGATGGAGTAGATGAGGTATGCGAGGGCATCTCACTTTGAGCCTCACTTTGTCCTGCTCTGACTTGGGGCACCTGACTGGTACCCTCTCCCGCTGCTGTATCAAGCCGTCTACTAATCGTTTGCTTCCTAGTCGAAGGCATCACTGAAAAAAACAAGGTGAATATTAGAGACGAACATTTACGACTCAACTCTACGCACGATCTAGATTCAGGAAGAAGGTAACAACCCTAGATGTCATGTAGCCTCCTGATTATAAATGTGGCGCGCTACACATCCATAATCAAGACTCTACTAGACACGGCTCATAGACAACCCCTAGGACAGACTTGCTCTGATACCAAGTTTGTCACGACCCAAACTGAAGGGCCATGACTAGCACCCGACCACACTTGCCGAACACCAACGTACATTTCATCTAACCTTCATTATTATCTTTTAGGGCTGACGAGATCAATATAAATGGTAGACCTAGATCATGGACAACCAGCAATAAAATATGACGGCATGAACATACATAGCAGGGGATGACCAGACAATCAAGAAACTACATACAAGGTATGAGCTACCACGCTACTATGAAAGACTATACAACAAAAACTAGCCGACAAGGCATACCAAACTATACATGAGCCGACACCTGTCTATGAGCCTCTAAAAGAACATAAGTGTTGCAACATAGCCGGAATAGGGCCCCGACATACCCATAATGTCTATAACAAAAATTGCATACCAAGACCAAGGTAAGTCCGGAGAAGGGATCTCGCCAATCACCGCTGAACTGGACAGTCTACTATGGTGGGGGAGCTGCACCTGCCTGTCTATCAGGACCTGCAGCACGACATGCAGCGTCCACAAATAAAAGGACGTCAGTACGAATAAAGTACTGAGTATGTAAGGCAAGGAACCATAAATACGATCAGTAATGTAAGCAAGGATAGAAAATATACAACCTGTAACATCTTAGTACCTCTGAGGGCTACTTACATGAAATGCATGATACATATGTATAAATACATAAACCTTTAAAGCATTCGCCTCTGTGGGCATCATCATCATCATATCGTACCCGGCCATAATAGGCTCGGTAGAATCGTACCCGGCCACGTGGAGCTCGGTAAAACCCAACTGATCAGTGGTTGCACAATAGGTGTCGTACCCGGCCAACTATAGCGTGGCTCGGTAGAGTAAAATAGATACATATATATAATGCATGCTCGACTCATGGAATCACATTCTAAACCTTTCGGAGTGACGTAAGGTCGGTATCCTCTGTACAGGTTATTAGGACTAACTCTTCACTATGAACGTTATAAGAATCAGGAAGTACCAATAACATTGATAACATAAGAATAAGAGAAGCAACATTAACATCAATCGTTCCATAAGAGGGAAAACAATGTAAGTACTACTAGCTTCTAAGAGTAGAGTATCTTGGAAGCTCGTTCATTACATTATGTACAATCGGAGTCGTGCAAAAGAAGGAAAGGGATAGCCTCACATACCTTGTATATACTGCCCCAATCTCAAGCTATGCAATTGTCAAAACTCCTTAGTCTACAATAAGAGAAACGATACTATCGTTATCATTTAAGCGTCATAACTATTATGTATCGACCACAACCTATTTTACGATGAAACGGACAGCACCTCCCCTATATATATGACCTCACACCATTCAAAACAGTCACCAAACAGCCCAAACAACATCAATAATAAACGTATTGAGCCTCCCAAAATAGTCCACACACAGCCTAATCACTCCATACATACGACGACCACCGTAGTCGTGTCAAACAACCTGGAAATGTTACGAATAACTATCAACCCATAACCCTACATATATATGGTGTTTCTCCACACACTTCCTCCTCCAAAAATCCACAAGATAGTAGTAAAATACACAGCCCAACAACAACGCAAAACAGTCCACAAAACAATAACATTACTTCCAAGCCCTTCGATATATATTTCACAAGTTCTAGCTTTAATGGCTTAGCCGTAACTTGGATAATCTTAAATACATATAGAGTAAGAGGTTATTTACCTTTATACAGAAAGAACAACTCCAATTTGACCTTAAATTTCCATGAAATATCCCTCCAATGCTGCCACAACAACAAAAAAATGAAACTAGCGATCAATTAGTGTTTTTCGGCACTAGAATCACTTTAGAAGGCTTGGAATCACCTAGGATTGATATTAAGAACATGAGGGAGTATTTACAGAATATAAACCCTTTAAAACAACCTTCCACACGAGCTGAAACGACACAAAAATGAGCAACAACAAGAAGAACAAGAGACTTACTAGCGCCACGGAATTCCCGACACTTGATTTGTGTTGTTTGCCCTTTTTTGGGTCTTAAATTTTAAGAGAACCTTGAGAGGATGTTTCTAGGGTTATAAGGTCTGAAAATAGTGAAAATAAATGACTTAAAACGGGTTGGAGGCATCCTATATAGGTCCAAATATCTTAAACCGACTTAGTGGGCCCCATAGAGAGGTGCTTGGCGCAGTCTCGCGAAAACGCGAATATCTCTCTACTCCAAGATTGTATCGATGAACGGTTTAATGAGTTGGAAACAAGACTCATAGATCTTTAATTTTGTTGGTATATCACCCCGTAATTCCTTGTAAATTATGAGAAAAGATTAGAAACATTTGACCCAATGTTTAAGTAAAATTATGAACCTAAGTTGCGACAACTTTTGTCGACTTTTGTTTCATAACTCGTTTGAATTCATGACTTATGATACGGATATTATATAATTAAAATACCTTAATAAATGACCTCTTGAGTGTATTAAGCACCGCTAGATTACCTTAAAATACGAGTTACAACATCCTTGATTCGTTTAACTTCTAATACTGGTTAATCACCCTTATACACTCTTGTATCACTTAAGACCAATAGGATTGACTTCTTATCATCTCAAAGATAATTCCTTCTTGGATTTATGTTAACTAATATATGGCATGAACTAACACATGTGGATATGGGTTGTAACAAAATCCCTACCCCAATGTGTTTAATACTTGTGGTTGTTTTGGGGCATGACAGCATTGGAAATTGTTGTGCATGACCCAAACTTGATCCTCTTAGGATCATAACCTCCATGTTTCTCTTATATGTTGTGTGTTCTAGTTGATTTACAGGCATGTCAGGACTTCATATTGTTGTGCATGCCCAAAGATAACACATGCCTAAGTGTATAGGCTCCTTGCAATGGATTCCCAATCCCCTGCCCCCTTTGTGTGAAATTATTGACTCCCCGAAATGTTAATGGATGTCTCCCATCACCCTTTACCTCTCCTTCATTCCCTCAGCTCTTAGAACTCTGTTTCTGCACTTTCACTCTCTTCTTAGACTTAAGTTTTGCCTCCCTCATGTAAGCCTTGCCTTGGGACCCATGAGCTCCCTTTGAACTTGGACACATGAGGGCTGGCATTTCCATACTACACTCATCTCCATTCTGGTTATGTTGGGTGTGAGCACTGCCCGGGGTCCTATTGAGGCCCTTAGGGAGCTCTGACACACTCAAGTCTGAGAAAGGCTTTGGATCAATGGCATTTTGAGGTGGTTTACTCCATAACTCAGAGAGGAAGTCAAGAACCAGGCTTCCTCTAGTTATAACTTTTCTTTGTATTTTTCTGATGTGATTCAGTATTCCTGGTTTGTAATAATTTGTAATGAACATTTGGGTTGACTAGTGAAAAGGGTCTGGAAATTATGCATACTCAAGGGTAGAAAACATGCCTATAGTACTGCTTTTTCTACATGTTCAATTCGCATTTAGAAAACATGCTTATAGGCCTGCTTTTAATTCTGCATATTCACATCGCATTTAGAAACCATGTATATAGGACCTACTTGTTCAACTTCACATATAGATAACATGCCTAAAAGAATTATCTAAAATTCTGCATGTTTGTCATCGTTTAGATATCATGTTTTTTTAGGGCCCAATTGGCTATAACCTAGTCGCTTGTTAAAAACAGCATAGAAATCATGCTTATAGGAATTCGCAAGTGAAAACCCGCCTGTTTCCATTGTCTACTAGATATTATGCCTATAGGGGTTTGACATTATTCAGATACTATGTACGCATAGGTTTAAAATTGGCAATTATGTTTACAAGGGTCTAAAATTAGTAATCCTAGATACCATGTTCATACGAGTAAAACTCAGAGATAGTGGATACTGTCATCTGCAGAAACTGAAACTAGTCTAATTTAAAATTCATCCATTCTGAATCTTTTTTTTTAATAATCTAATTCCATTATTTTAATGAGGTTTAGCAAGCATGCCTATATGATTTCAAACAATTCGCTTTGAGTTATCACTGTTTCACCACCATCTGAATTAAGTGGATATCATTCCTATAGGACCACGTCTAAATACTTAAGCAAGCCTTAGAGTAATGACTGTAAAATTGAGTCTGTCTTTTTTAATTGTTACAACCAGTAGGTAGGCCTGATTCAGACTTCTTATCTGAGTTATGTAATAAACAAATCTTCTTCAATAATCAAACTTCCCTCGTCTTTAGTATTTTAATCAGACCTAAAAAGTATGTGAATGTCATGCTAGTTATGTGCTTTTGTTCAAGGAGGTATATTTGAGACTTTATCTATTTATGCGCTTCCCCAACATGCAATATGTGTTTTTTATATGTCACCTTAGATTTTTATCCACCCTTTAGGACTAGTAGTCCTATGTGCCTCGGGGACTGATAGGATTGGGATGGGTAATAGCATGCAATAGTAATCGAGACCAATCCGTGCTTTAATACCTTAACGGGGTGGGAAGGGTAGATATGGATATGATGACCGGTGCGCTAATGCCACGTGTAACCCCTCTTTTGAGGAGTGATTACCGGGTATTGCATTGACGTGATCCATATTAAATATAAACCTAGGATTCCCTTTCCTTTTATTTGAAAAATCTTTTTTAAACTCTTCTTTTAATTGTTCTTTTTTTTATGTGTTTAAATCCCCAAATATTTGAGCCCGTACTTGTATATTTGCTAAATTCACAATAACTGCCTGGCCGGGAACCACACTAGTGGATCTTGAGGGGTGCCTAACACCTTCCCCTTGGGATAACTTCAAGTCCTTACCCTATCTCTGGTTATTCAAATGACTTAGAATTGAACCCCATTGGTGTCTTAATGCACCTTAAATCATTACGTGGCGAATTTTTAAAATGCAAAACCCAGTTCCCAAAAGGAACAAGTTGTCCCATACCAAATGTCACAAACCCGATTTCGCGAGAAAAAGGGGGCGCGACAATGCTAGCAGTTATTTATATTTGGGCTGGATCTACCCTAGTTTATTTTCATTCAGACTGGATCTGCCCTTTTTCTGCATTAAGTTTTGTCGTAAAATCTAAAAGGATGTCTAAATTCTTGTTGAAAGCATGTCTAAATTCTTGTACTTTCACTAGTAGACCATAAATTCTGAGATATCACTGTCATAGAGAGAAATGATTCCCTCGTCTAAGAAACGCCATTCACATACTATTTCTCCCCACTAAAAAGAGCGATTGAGAATCTCGAGAACCTAAACAAAAATGCTACTTTTAGAGTCATCCGGGATCTTTGGCTTATGCCATGTGCTGCAAACTTGAACGCAACTTATTTTTATGTAACTTACCGTGTTGTTAAAAATGTTGATAGTGGACTATAATAATTGGACTCGTCATTACTTTCAGTCCAAAGGTTAGATTTGTTACTTATTGAGCTGGTTGTACTCCCGCTACACCCTGCACCTCATGTGCATATCCAGGTGCTTTCGGTCACAGTAGTTGCTGATTTACGGAGTCCATAACTTCGAAGATTATCGAGTTAGCTACTTGGAGTCTAAAGACCTTGACTCTCCTCTCTTATCTTTTAGATATTATTTGGTTTTACTTGCTAGACACTGTACCAGACTATGTCTTTATGTAGAAGCTCATGTACTCATTGACACCCCATTTTTGGGAAGAAATTATGTATTGAGTTATGATTTCCTATTCTGTTTTAAAAGATTTTCCTTTAATTAAACTGTTTTAGTATATTTCAAAGATTTAAAGTGTTAGAAATGTTTGGGTAGTCAGCTTGCCTAGTACTATGATAGGCGCCATCACGACAGATTGGTTTTGGGTCGTGACAAGTTGGTATCAGAGCCTAGGTTACATAGGTCTCACGAGTCATGAGCAGGTTTAGTATAGTCATGTGGATCGGTACGGAGATGTTTGTGCTTATCTTCGAGAGGTTGTCGAACCCTTAGGAAACTTCACATTCTTGTATTCTTGTTGTACAGATTTGTTGATTCCGGTAACTAAACTTCTATTATTCCATTCTCTCACAGATGGTGAGGACATATTCTACCAGATAGGACAGATAACCACCAGTACCACCAGCTAGGGCCACAAGAGGCCAAGGTCATAGTAGGGGCTGCGGCAGAGGCATGGGTGCAGCTCATACTGCAGCTAGAATAGGTACCAGATATGGGTGAGCTAGTGGGGCCAGCTCAGGCACTAGCTGTGCCCGTTATGATTCTAGGCCTTAAGGAGGCTTTGGCTAAGATTTTGACCGTGTACACCAGCCTTGCTCAGGCGGTTTCTGTTCTGACCACGTCAGCCACTTCTCAAACCGGGGGAGGTACTTAAACTCCCGTTGCCCGTACTCTAGAGCAGGTGATGCAGGGACTTCAGACATTGGGGGTACTACTAGCCCATCTGGTTCCAGCTGCTCAGGGCCAGGTGGGTCCCGTTATGAGTGATGATGAACAGAGAAGACTAGAGAGGTTTGGAAGGCTCCAACTCCATCATTCAGTGGGGCTGAGTCTGAGGATGTACAAGACTTTTTGGACAGGTGCCAGTGGATTCTTCACACGGCAGGTATTCTGGAGACAAATGGAGTCTTATTAACTACTTTTCAATTGACTAGGGCTACCTTCAGATAGTGGGAGGCCTATGAGAGGGGCAGGCCAATCGATGCAGCACCACTTACATGGTATGAGTTCTCCGTTGTCTTCTTGGAGAAGTTTGTACTAGAGACTCATAGGGAGGAGCTCCATAGTCAATTTGAAAAGCTATGTTAGGATGGCATGTCTGTGATAAGGTTTTTAAAGTTGGATCATCACACAGTTTGGTTGGTTCCCACTAATAGGGAGAGGATTAAGAGGTTCATTGATGGCTTCTACTACTAGTACCATTTTGTTATAACTAGGAGAGTGTATCATGTGCTACATTCAATGAGGTGGTTGACATTGCTCAGTAGCTCGATATGGTTCACAGTCTAAGCGTGAAGAGAGGGAGGCTAAGAGGCCTCGAGGTTCGGGTGGTTTTAGTGGTGTTCCTTCTGGGGGACAATCTTACCACAACAGGGGTCGTCCATATAGGCCCGCTCAGATGACCCATATAGTTCATTGTGGCGCATCATCTAGCCATGGTTCGTTCAGTGCTAGACTGGGCCAGTCATCTGTCAGTGCTCTTCCAGCCCAGAGTTTATCTCGTGCACCTTTAGTTCAGGATTCATCTGCACCAGGTTCCTCTAGTAGTCATTTCGGTTCTCGGGGTCCGCCCGATTATTTGCCACCATTTTTTGAGAGGGGATATTTTGAGTGTGGAGAGTTGGGTTAGGTGAAGAGGTTTTGTCCCCGGCTTACGGGAGGTTCATCTTAGTAGAGGATTCAGGCTAAGACTTAACCACCAGTTACTTTACCACCTATTGAGTCGACTGTGGGTAGGGCTCAGGCAGCTAGGGGTCTCCCTAGAGGGGGAGGCCGATCAGGTGACAGTTAGGCCCGATTCTATGCTATTCCAGCCAGGCCACATGCCGTTGATTATTTTAACCCTGGTTTCACTTATTCATATGTATCCTCGTATTTTGCTCGTTAACTGGATATGCCCCGTGAGTTCTTAGTTTCATCTGTTTATGTATCTACGCTAGTGGGCGATACTATTGTTGTAGACCATGTATACCGATCGTTTATAGTGACTATTGGGGGATTGGAGACTAGAGTTGATCTCACGTTGCTTAGTATGATTTATTTCGACGTAATCTTGGGTATGGATTGGTTGTCTCCGGGTCATGCTATTCTGGATTGTCACACTAAGATCGTGACATTGGCAATGCCAGGGTTGCCAAGGATTGAGTGGAGAGGTTCTCTAGATTATGTTTCCAGCAGTGTGATTTCATATTTGAAGGCCCAGCGGATGGTTGGGGAGGGTGTCTATGATATTTGACCTTTGTAAGGGATGTTGGTGTTGATACTCTTACTATTGATTCTGTTCCAGTGGTATGAGATTTTCTAGATGTGTTTTCTGCAGACCTGTCGGGCATGCCTCCCGACAAGGATATTGACTTTGGTATTGACTTGGTGCTGGGCACTCATCCCATTTCTATTCCTCCGTATCGTATGGCACCAGTTAAGCTAAAGGAATTGAAAGAGCGGCTTAAAGAGATCCTTAACAAGGAGTTTATTAGACCTAGTGTGTCGCCTTGGGTGCACCGAGTTGTGAAGAAAAAAGATAGTACTATGCGGATGTGCATCAATTATAGGTAGTTGAAAAAAGTTACAATCAAGAACAAGTATCCTTTGTCGCGCATTGATGATCTATTTTACCAGCTTCAAAGAATGAGGGTGTTCTCTAAGATCGATTTGAGGTCTGGGTATCACCGTTGAGGATTCGGGACCCGGATATTCTAAAGACGGTATTCAGGAACCGCTATGGTCACTATGAGTTCCTTGTGATGTCTTTTGGACTAACCAATACCCCAGCAACTTTCATGCATCTGATGAACAATGTATTTCAGCTATATCTTGATTCATTTGTCATAGTACTCGTTGATGATATCCTGGTGTACTCACGTAGCTAGAAGGAGCATTCCCAGCATTTGAGGATTGTACTACAAAGGTTGAGGGATGAGAAGCTTTATGCCAAATTCTCCAAGTATGAGTTTTGGCTTAGTTTAGTGGCATTCTTGGGGCACGTGGTGTCCAGTGAGGGGATTAAGGTGGATCCAAAAAAATAGAGGCGGTCTAGAATTAGCCCAGACTGTCCTCAACTACAGAGATTCAGAGCTTTCTCGGCTTGGGCGGTTATTATCGTTGCTTCGTGGAGGGTTTCTCGTCTATTAAATTTCCTTTGACCAATTTAACCCAGAAGGGTGCTCCTTTCCGGTGTTCAGATAAGTGTGAGGAGTGTTTTTCAGAAGCGTAATACTACCTTGACCACAACTCCAGTTCTAGTTCTACCTTTAGCTTCAGGCTCTTATATAATATATTGTGATGCTTCTCAGATTGGTATTGATTGTTTCTTGATGCAGGAGGGTAGAGTGATTGCCTATGCTTCGCGTCAGTTGAAGCCTCATGACAAGAACTACCCTGTTCATGATTTGGAGTTGGCTGTCATTGTTCATGCATTGAAGATTTGGGGGAACTATCTTTATGGCATATCTTGCAAGGTATTTATAGATCATCGGAGTCTCCAGCACCTGTTCAAATAGAAGGATCTATATTTTAGGCACCAGAGATGGTTGGATCTGGTAAAAGACTATGATATTACTATTTTTTATCATCTCGGGAAGGCCAACTTGGTGGCCGATAAATTGAGTAGAAAGGTGGTGAGTATGGGTAGTTTTACATTTATTCCTATTGGTAAGAGACTTCTTGTAGTTGTTGTTCAGGCCTTGGCCAACCAGTTTGTGAGATTAGATGTTTTGGATCCCAATCGGGTTCAATCTTGTATGGTTTCTCGGTCTTCCTTATATGACTGCATCAGAGAGCGCCAATATGATGATTCCCATTTACTTGTCCTTAAGGACATGATTCAGCACAGTGAGTCCAAGGATGTTTCTATTGGGGCGATAGGGTATTGAGGATGCAGGGTCAAATTTGTGTGCCTAATATAGATGGGCTACATGAGTTGATTCTTGAGGAGGCCCACAGTTCATGGTATTCTATCCATCCGGGTGCCGCGAAGATATATCAGGACTTAAGGCAGCATTATTGCTAGAGGAGAATGAAGAATGATATAGTAGGTTTGTAGCCGGTGCCTTAACTGTAAGCAAGTGAAGTATGAGCATCATAGACCGGGTGGATTGCTTCAGAGGCTTGAGATTCCGGAGTTGAAATGGGAGCTTATCACCATGGATTTTGAATTTGGACTCCCACGGACTTCGAGGAAGTTTGATGTTATTTGGGTGATTGTGGATCGGCTGACCAAGTCCTTGCACTTCATTCCAGTTGGGACTACTTATTCTTCGAAGTAGTTGGCTGAGATTTACATTCGCGAGAATGTTCGCCTTCACGGTGTGCTAGTGTCCATTATATCAGATCGGGGCATGCAGCTTACATCACAGTTTTGGAGGGCCGTGCAGCAAGAGCTAGGCATCTAGGTTCAGTTGAGTACATCATTTCACCCTCAGACGAACGGACAGTCTGAGCACAGTATTCAGATATTATAAGATATGCTATGCGCTTATGTCATAGATTTCGAGGGATCATGGGTTCAATTTCTGCCGCTCGCAAAGTTTGCCTACAATAATAGTTACCAGTCGGGCATTCAGATGGCTCCGTATCAGGCTTTGTATGGGAGAAAGTATCAGTCTTTGGTAGGTTGGTTTGAGTCGGGTGAGGGTAGGCTATTGGGTACTGACTTGGTTTAGGATTCTTTGGACAAGGTTAAATTGATTCAGGATCGGCGTCATACGATGCAGTCTAGACAGAAGAGTTACACCCATCGAAATGTTTGTGATGTTGCTTACATGGTTAGGGAAAAGGTACTACTCAAGGTTCACCTATGACTGGTGTTATGAGGTTCGAAAAGAAGGGTAAGTTGAGCCCTTCGCATATTGGGCCGTTTGAGGTGCTTCAGAGGATTGAAGAGATGGCTTACAATATTGACTCGCTGCCTAGTCTATCGAGTGTATTGCTGGGGTATTTGGTTTGATTTCGAGAATGTTTCGGGGTGAGTTGGGACACTTAGTCCCAAGGTTAGAAGCTTAAGTTAAAATAGTTGACCGGATGTTGATTTTTGTGTAAACAACTACGAAATGGATTTTTATGGTTCTGATAGCTCCGAATGGTGATTTTGGACTTAGGAGTGTGTCCGAATAGTGATTTAGAGGTCCATGGTTGATTTTGGCTTGAATTGGCAAAAAATGGAAAAATGGAGAGTTGAGAGGTTTGACCGAGAGTTGACTTTGTGGTTAACGAGATCCGATTTTTGTTTTGGAAGTTGGAATGAGCTCGTTTTGTCATTTATGACTTGTGTGCAAAATTTAAGGTAAATCAAAGTTGATTTGATAGGTTTCGACATCGAATGTAGAAGTTAGAAGTTCATTAGGCTTGAATTGATGCGCACTTCCTAGTTTTTTGTTGTTTGATATGATTTGACGCTTCGAGCGAGTTCGTATGATGTTTTAGGATTTGCTGGTATGTTGGTCCACGATAGCGTGAGTTGGTCTGCGATCGCGAAGGCTTATTTGGGCAGCTAAGATTTTTACACTATGCATTTGCGAGCAAGAGTTTGCGATCGCGTAGGTTGGTAAGGCAGTGAATCGCGAATAGGAAAAGAGGAGACTGTGTTTGCGCAGATCTGTTAATCGCGATTGCGTGATGATGTTTGTGGTCGCGTAGGTCTGGGGAGGCGGTGCATCGCGTTCGTGTTGGATTACCCACGTTCGCGTGGGTAAAGTTTGGCAGCTTACGATTTATGCTTCGCGGTCGCGAAGGACATCTGGGCAGACTTAAATATTTCAAAAACGAGGGTTAGAGTAAAATTTCACAATTTGATTTTAGGAGCTCGGATTGAGGCGATTCTTAGAGAGATTTTCAAGGGAGTGATTAGTTTAAGTGATTCTAACTCAGTTTTGGTTATATTACATGAATATATCATTATTTTTATCATTTAATAAGTGTTTTGGGATGAAATTTTGAGGAAAAATGGTGAAACTTCTTAGGTTGAATTTTGGAGATTTGAATGGTGTTTTGGTGTCTGATTTGAGTAATTTTTGTATGGTTGGACTCGTGGTTGAATAGGTGTTCGGATTTTCTTACTTTTGTCAAATTCCGAGATGTGGGCCCGGGGGTTGACTTTTGAGTTGACTTTTTGACTTTTGATTAAGAACTTAGCATTTTCATATGGAATTAATTCCAATAGCTTGAGTTGATTGTATCGAATTATTTGTGGCTAGATTCGAGGCGTTTGGAGGCCGATTCACGAGGCAATGGCTCACTAGAGTAGAGATTCACATGGTTTGAGGTAAGTAACACTTCTAAACTTAGTTCTGAGGGTATGAATCCATGAATTTCATGTTAAGTGATCAGTGTTGAGTTGACACACATGTTGGGTGATGGGCGTGTGGGCGTGCACTGTGTTAATTATGACTTAGTCGATTTCATGGGACTATGTAGTCACCTTATCTGAATATTATTACTGTACTTTATGTGTTAGAGCACTTGAGCTGTGAATTTTGTTAGAAATCATGCTTAGGCTATGAGCTGGTACTATTGGGACCCATAGTGGTTGTTCTTTTGCTGTTGAGATTATTTGCTTAATTTGCAGTTACGTACTTAGTCGCATTCATTATTGGATATCGTATCTCAGTCTCTGTTATCATACATTATCATATCATGTATCATCGATCCGGGATGCTTGGCGTGAGTGTTGTGAGCCCGAGAGGCTAGAGAGATTGATGATTGAGTGAGGCTGAGGGCCAGTTTGTGAGTAATATTAATGGGATTAGGTTGCACGCCGCAATAGGTACTATTGACTCATGATGGGATCGAGCTGCATGCCACAACAGATATTATTCATTCACGATGGGATCGGGTTGCGTGCTGTAGTAGGTGTTATTAGTGCTTGGGCAAGATTCACTCCTCCAAAGTCTGCACACCCATAGTGAGCGCAGTTTCTGTTGATTCATTGTGGGATCGGGTACCGTATAGTGCTGAGTGATTGAGTGAGAATTGAGACTCTCAGGTTAAGTACTCTGAGAGTGTGAGTACGCGAGGCTTTCATTGTGTTGCATCACATACAATATGCATATTGGCATGTAGATATGGAGATGTCATATTCCTCATATCATTTAGACGTGGCATAATTTATCTCTGTTGAGCTTAACTGTTAAACCTGGAAACATGTCTACATTGATGTAATGGTACCTGCAGATTATGAGTTCTCTTTGAGATATTATTGTCATATTTTCTATTATTTTCGTACTGCTTAATTTTGTACATGGACTGTATTGTTCGAGCTCATCACTGCTGTCAGCCCAAAGGTTAAACTTGTTACTTATTGAGTTGGTTGTACTCACGCTACACTCTGCACTTCGTGTGCAGATCCAGATATTTCCAGACATGGTGGTTGCTGATTTCTGGAGATTTAGTAGTCGGAGATTATCTAGGTAGTTGCCTTGGTGTCCGCGGACCTTGACTCTCCTCCTTTATCTTTTATCTTTGTTTATACTATTCTATCTTCCTAGACAGTATTTCATTTGTCAGACCGTGTTATTATATAGATGCCTATGTACTCCGTGACACCTAGATATTTTGGGGAAATTATGTATTGAGTTGTGACATTTTCATCCAATTTTATGAGATTTTTACTTACGTAAATCTATTTCAGTATATTTTGAATTTAAGATGTTGGTATGTGTGAATTGTCAGCTTCCTAGTATCATGATAGGCTCCATCACGGCACTAGTGATTTGGGGTCGTAACAAGTTGGTACTAGTGCCTCGGTTACATAGGTCTCACGAGTCATGAGCAGGTTTAGTAGAGTCTTGCAGATCGGTACAAAGACGTCAGTATTTATCTATGAGAGGTTGTTGAACCCTTAGGAAAACATCAAATTCTTGTATTCTTGTCATGCGAATTTGGTGATTCCGGTTTCTAAACTTTTGTTATTCCATTCTCTCACATATGGTGAGGACACATGCTACTGGTCAGGACGGACCACCATCAGTACCACCGGCTAGGGCCACGAGAGGCCGAGGTCGCGGTTGGGGCTGTAGTAGAGGCTGAGGTATAGCTCGTACAGTAGATAGAGCAGCACCTGTAGACCCACCCCTTACTCCAGCTCAGGAGAAAATTCCAGATGGGGTTGAGTCGGTGGGACCAGCTCAGGCACCAGTTGTGCCTATTGTGATTCTAGGCCTTCAGGAGTATATAGACCAGATATTGTCTGTTTACACTAGCCTTGCTCAGGCAGTTTCAGTTCAGGCCGCACTATCCACTTCTCAGGCTGGGGGAGGTGCTCACACTCCTACCACCCATACTCTATGCAGGTGGTACAGAGACTCTAGACACCAGAGGTTTTACCAGCCCAGCCGGTTATAGTTTCCCAAGCCCAGGTGGGTCACGTTATGAGTGATGAGGAGCAGAAGAGATTAGAGAGATTTTGGAGGCTCAAGCCTCCATCATCCAGTGGGGTTGAGTCGGAGGATGCTCAGGAATTTTTTGATATGTGCCAGCGGATTCTTTGCACCGTGGGTATTTTGGAGACTAGTGGAGTCTCCTTTACTACTTTTCAACTATCAAAGGCTGCCTTCAGATGGTGGGAGTCCTATGATATGAGTAAGTCAATCGGTGCAACACCCCTTTCATGGTACGAGTTCTCGATTCTATTTTTGGAGAAGTTTGTGCCACTGACCCGCAGGGAGAAGTTATGTAGGCAGTTTGAGCAGCTACGCCAGAAGGGCATGTCTGTGACCCAGTACAAGATGAGATTTTTAGAGTTGGCTCGTCAAGCAATTTGGTTGGTTCCCATTGAGAGGTAGCGGGTTTAGGAGGTTCATTGATGGCCTCTTCTCTCAGTTGCATTTTATTATGACTCGGGATAATGTATCAAGTGTTAGGTTTGACGAGGTAGTTGATACTGCTCAGCGACTAGAGTTGGTCCGTAGTTAGGAGCGTGAGGAGAGGGAGGCCAAAAGGCCTCGTGGTTTGGGTGGTTTCAGCGGTGATTCTTTTGGGGGTCAGTTCCACCACAGTAGGGATCGTCCTTATAGGCCCACTCAAATCTCGTCCAGTTCATCGTGGCACATCAGATAGCCATGGTTCATACAGTGCTTGCCCGGGGCAGTCATCTCTCAGTGCACTCCCAGATCAGAGTTCCTTCCGTGCTCCTTTAGTTCAGGGTTCATCTGCACCAGGTTCCTCTAGTAGTTATTCTGGTTCTTGGGATTCCCTTTAGTACTTGCTGCCATTGTTAGAGCAGGGTTGTTTTGAGTGTGGAGAGTTTGGTCATATGAAGAGGCATTGTCCTCGCCTTTCAGGAGGTCTGTTTGCGACTTCTGCACCAGTTACTTCACCATCCGCTCAGCCAGCTTGGGGTGGGGCTCAGGAAGCTAGAGGTCGCCCTAGAGTGGGAGTCCGATCCGGTGGCGGTCAGGCTCGTATCTATGCTATTCCTACTAGGCCAAAGGCCATTTCTTCAGACACAGTTATCACATGTATTGTCTCAGTATGTCATAGGGATGTTTCTATATTATTTGACCTTGGTTCTACTTTTTCGTATGTATCATCGTATTTTGTTCGTTATTTGGATATGCCACATGAGTCCTTAGTTTCACCTGTTCATGTATCTACGCTGGTGGGTGATACTATTGTTGTGGATCGTGTATATCGGTCATGTGTAGTGACTTTTAGGAGATTGAAGACTAGATTTGACCTCTTGTTACTTAGTATGGTTGATTTCGACGTGATTTTGGGTATAGAATGGTTGTCTCCATGTCATCGGAGTCTCCAACACTTGTTCAAACAGAATGATCTAAATTTTATGCAATGGAGATGGTTGGAGATGCTAAAGGACTATGATATTACTGTTCTCTATCATCCCAATCTCGGGAAGGCCAACATGGTAGTCGATAGCTTGAGTAGAGAGGCGGTAAGTATGGGTAGCCTTGCATTTATTCCTATTGGTGAGAGATCTCTTGCAGTTGATGTTCAGTCCTTGGCCAACCAGTTCATGAGATTAGATGTTTCAGAACCTAGTCGGGTTCTAGCTTGTGTGGTTTCTCGGTCTTCCTTATATGATCGCATTAGATAGCGCCAGTATGATGATTCTCATTTGCTTCTTCTAAAGGACACGGTTCAGCACGGTCCTTAAGGTTACTATTGGGGATGATGGGGTATTGAGGATGCAGCCTGTGTACCCAATATAGATAGGTTACGTGAGTTGATTCTTGAGAAAGCCCACAGTTCGCGGTATTCCATTTATCCGAGTGTCGCAAAGATGTACCAGGACTTTATGCAACACTATTGGTGGAGGAGGATGAAGAAGGATATAGTGGGGTTTGTAGCTTAGTGCCTAAATTGTTAGCAGGTGAAGTACGAGCATCAAAGACCGGGCGGATTGCATTAGAGGCTTGAGATTTCGGAGTGGAAATGGGAGAGTATCACCATGGATTTTATAGTTGGGATCCCACGAACTTCGAGGAAGTTTGATGCTATTTGGGTGATTGTGGACCACCTGACCAAGTCCGTGCATTTTATTCCAGTGGGGACTACTTATTCTTCAGAGCGATTGGCTGAGATCTACATCTGCGAGATTGTTCTCCTTCACGGTGTGCCGGTGTCCATCATTTCAGATTGGGGCACACAGTTTACACCTCAGTTTTGGAGAGCAGTGCAACGAGATTTTGACACACAGGTTGAGTAGAGTACAATATTCCACCCTCAATGGACAGTCCAAACGCACTATTCAGATAATGGAGGAAATGCTAAAGGGTGTATTGTGGGTCGGGCCCAGCCCGGGACTGCTTGCAAACAGGCCAAACAGGCCAGTCCCTACCGGTCCTAAAAGCCTACAGTGAGCCGATCCTCACCAAATAGCCCGCAAGCCCAGGACCGGCAGGTGGGCCTGGGCCGGTTCAACCGGGCCAAACGGGCCTAACGGCTATTTTTCAAAAAAAAAATTAAAAAGGGCCAATGGTATGAAATTTAAAAAGTAGCCATTGGCCTGCAATTTTAGCCGTTTGGCACTTTCAAAAACAGTCATTTGGCCCCCAAACTTTGTTTTAACCCCAAACATTTTATAATTACACTTTTCCCTATTCTCATATAAATACCCCCTCATTCTTTCATTTTTACTCACAAATTCATCAATCTCTCTCTAATTTTCTTCTATAATTGCTTACTTTATTATTGCAATTTCGTGAAAAATTGTGAAGTTGGTGCATTGAAGTATTCAAGTCTTCAACGATATTCAATTTTCAAGAAGTTGTTCGTCAATTTGGTAAACTCGTTCCAACTCTTAAGTTTTAATATTATAGTTTTGTTGGTTTTATTTAGTATAATTATAATTAATATGGACTTTTCTTTGAAAAAAAATATTTGGTGGTAAGGGTAAGGGAAAATCTAAAATTGGTGAATCTAGTCGCCAAGCTACTACTCTTCCCTCGGCTCCCCGACCCAGACTTGTTACCCGTCATCCTCCACCTGTTATTCTTGATAGTGATAACCCTTGTTTTCAATTTTCCGATAGTCAATTTTGCCATGATGTTGCACCAGGTCAACAATTAAATGATGAAATTATGAATGCTCTTTATCCTAATCAAACTATCTTTGAAAATGATGAGGAAAATGATGATTTAGATGAAACGTAACCGGATTTAGATGATACACCTACTAGTCCTGTTAATAACCCAACTGATGCCCCACCTAACTGTCCTGTAATAACCCCTACTTTTAATAAACAACCTTCTAAACGGACCAAAACATCTCTTGTTTGGCACTTATTTACTTAACTAAGAGAACAAAATAAGGCTAAGTGTAAAACTTGTATGTCTTTGATGGCTCATAAATATACTGGAGACTGTAGCCGTACGGGTACTTTGACAAGACACATAAAGAAACACCCTAGAGATAAAGCTAGATATTTACAAATGAAAGATGTGCAAGAGGGGACAAGTGTAGATACTACGGTTAACCCTAGTATAGGGTCAAATCTAGTTCAACCGGGAATTAACACTGTTATCGATGGCATTTTATATTAAGATCCAAATAAAGATCGTGAAGAATTGGTAAAAATGGTTACTGTTATGTGCTTACCCTATAGTTTTCCTTCTAACCCTCATTTTGTGCATTATTAGAAGAGTTTTTAATCCTACTTATAAAGGATGGCCTCACGCAACCGTAAAGAGCGATATTTATAAATATAAACATGAATATGAACAATATTTGCGCTATTTATTTACTCATATACATTGTCGCATTACTATTACTACTAATATTGGTATAAGTGGTAATGACTGTCATTCATGCAACACAATAAATTTTTGCTAACACAGTTGCAGATATTTGTAGATATTTTTGCATTAGAGATAAAATAATGTTGGTTTCAATGGATAATGCTTCTAGTAATACTAATGCTATAGGCTTGCTTACAACTACATTTTTTTTTGGCAATCCTCTAGGCAAGCGCCTAGGGCTATTTTTATATATATAAAATTCAAAAAACAAATACAGTGTTCGGAGGTCTTACATAATGAAATAGATAAATTTTGACGGAAACATTCCTCCTATTACCAATACTGATTAAAGCACACATAGTTGGTATCACATATGAGCTACTGTAAAAGTTGACTATAACAACTATCCTTACATACTAAAAGATGTAATTTGGAGTACATAAGGAATAACTTGTCTTTACAGGCCTGCTGCATTGAATAGGCTGTTTAGTAAAACACACTGTCCAACTTAACCAAAGCACTATGTTAAAAGTTGTGCCCCATTCTTTAAGTGTGCAGTATCCATCTCCCAAGTTCTTATTTTAATAAGCCCTATTGTCCTGTTTACATTGTCTAGCAATGTTCGTTGCATTTTCAGGCATGTTTGTCTGCTTTTTGTTTGCCTCGAGAGATCTTTTTCAGTTGTACACTTATTCAGCGTGACATTGGCTACCTGTAAAGTCCCTCCATTGTCGAAACCCCAAGCTCCTCGGAAGTTGGTTGTTTTAATAAACCACCTCCCAGGTTTTTGTTGTCGATACCCCATGCGTATGCCTCCTTGCTTTCTTCAAAAGTCACGCTCACCCCATGCCTTCTTGCCCCTCTATAAATGTTAGTAATCACGCATGACCAAAATAGCATATTCCAAAACATTGTCCAGCATGCATTACATTGCAAGTGCGCAATTCCATGTGAGAAACTGTGTGCCTCCCAGTTTGAATTTAAAATGTCCTCCCAACTCTTGTAGCTCCTCGACCGAGTTTTCTCCAGCACCCAAACATTGTGAAGCATGCTTTCATATAAAATTGCTAGAAGCATGCGTGCATTCTATGACTTTGAAGAAGCGTGCTTGCATTCAAAAATCAAAAGAACAGCATTGGCCTTCGTATGCATCTCTTCTCGAAACTGGCGTGCTCCACATGCTATAAGTTCTGATGGTTTTGTTTAATGGTAACATTCTCCTCGAAATTAAGCACTTGTATAACATGCTGGTTGTATATCCAAGGAATTGAATGAACGCAAGCACCTCATGCTGGATATGTTTCCAATGCATTTAGCCATCCCTTTTGTGCTCGATTATTGATTTGCTTTTGTTCTTTAACAGAGGTTGTCTCGAAAAGTTGCATCAGTGAATGCCATAAGCATTATGATACTTTAGGTTCACTGCCCTATGCAAACGATCTGGGCATTCTGTTCCTTTGTTCCCTTCTTGTGCATATCATGATATCTCTTTCAAGGGATTGAGTACCATGTACTAATACCACCCATTGAAATTGACAATCATGATAATTCATCTCCACATTACCATTCCCTGCACAGAAACACCAAATATTAGTATAACAGAAGATCATCAAGATCTCTTCCCATAGGATTCGACCCTGCTGATCAGTTAAGTCCATTCTGTTTCTCCTCCTCATTTTGCCTTTGTTCCACTCCATATTATCTCCTTTTTGACTTTGTTCCTTCCCCTTTTCCTCCTAATTCCTTGCAACCTTTACTCTTATGTAAGGACATTGCATCTTATCTTCATTAATGATCCTCCTTCCCTTTGAGTCCAGATCCCGGAAACCATGGCACTCAGTATTTCCTTCATCTAGAGCATAATTGGCAAGGTGGTCTGCTAATGTATTCCCTTCTCTGAATATGTGAGTGACCTTGATGATACTTTGTTCATTTAGTCTTAAAATCTCCTCTACATGTTCAGTAATATACTAAGGAGGCTTCCATGACTCCTCTATAATGTTCTTTAAAAGCATAGAATCTGTCTGCAGCCATATCTGGAAATAATTAAGACTTTTGCACATCTTTAATGCCTCCGCAATAGCTGCTGCTTCTGATACATTGTTGGTTCCTTCAGAAATCTCCCTTCCTTCTGCATATATCAAATCACCTACCTCATCCCTTATGCAAAAACCAATTGAACTCCTCCCTGGGTTCCCTCTACATGCTCCATCCGTATTCACTTTGATCCACCCTCTTGAAGGAAATTCCCATAACACTTTATCATATTTCAGTCGAGGTGTATACTGCTCCATCATTATCAATAAGTCTAGCCACTTGTGAGGAACTTGTAGTCCTGACTTTTTCAGTTGGACCAGAGCTTGCATAGTGGATGACACCTGGTACATAACTCTGCTCACTGAAACTGCTTCTCCATATTTCAAA
This sequence comes from Nicotiana tabacum, assembly GCF_000715075.1. Classification (NCBI taxonomy): domain Eukaryota; kingdom Viridiplantae; phylum Streptophyta; class Magnoliopsida; order Solanales; family Solanaceae; genus Nicotiana; species Nicotiana tabacum. The sequence continues at coordinate 113,532,160 of NC_134087.1, forward strand.
CTGTTTCTTCTCTTCCACAGTTCCCATACAATGCATGCAGGTAAAGCCTGTAATACTTGCTTCAATCTAGGTACAACTGCTGATGTCCAACACTTTGTAATTGCTTGATGTAATGACAACCCATCTAATGCAATTCCTGCTCTCCTCAAGAAGTAACTCCAAACACTTGTAGCTGCATTGGATCTGAAGAACAGATGTAGTAATGACTCCTCTTTTGGATCAGCACATCACCAACATTTAGATGGCATGGAGTATCCTAGTTTACGCAAGAAATCATCAAGTGGCAGTTTGGCTTTCGACACCTTCCACAGGAAGAAGGATATCTTGAAAGGTAAACCTTTTACCCATATCATCTTGTAAGCTAATCTTGGGTTGGCTCTTCTCCGCAGGTAATCCCATGCAGACTTTACTGTAAAATATCCCCTTGTTTCAAGCATCCAGAAAGGAGTATCTAACTGTGAACTTTCAGTTGGTGGTCTAATATTCTGCACAATGTGGTGTGCCAAATATTCAGGTAGGCTCTCAAACATTTTATCCACATTCCACGTACCATTTTCAACGAGATCATTGACATTATGAATATCCTCATCGATACCAAACTCTGCAGGCACTTGAAAATATAAGGCTCCCATCTCAGTCCAATTGTCGAACCAGAATTGAGCCGATCCCATTCTCAGTTTCCAGTAGATTTGATGCTCAATCAAGTCCCTTCATTCTAGCATTGTTGTCCATACGTGGGATCCATGCTTCCAAAGTACAATTACTGCATTTAGTTTCTTGCAGTACTTTTGACTAATAAATGCACTTCATAGAGTGGGCTTAGTCCTGAAATTCCACCACAATTTGCAGTACAGTGCCTTAGATACATCATGTAGGGACCTGAAGCCTATGCCTCCCTCCTCAAAAGGCATACAAAGGTTAGTCCAAGATGTCCAATGTCTAGTGCTCCCTCCCACATTGCTGCTCCAGAAAAACTTGGCAAAAATGCTATGTAATTTATTGATCACATAACTTGGAGGATTGACTGCTGACAACATATGAATTGGGATATTCTGCACGACATTTGCGATTAAAACAGCTCTTCCTCCTACAGATAGGAGTTTTCCTTTCCATGACTGAAGTTTGTCCATAACCTTGGTGTTTAATCCATGGTAATAGTCTCCCTTATTCTTGCATAAAAAATAGGGCAGCCAAGATAGGTCATAGGGAAACATTGTCTTCGTATACCTGTAATCCTTTCCACCTTGTGAATCACCTCATTATCCGTTAAATGATGCAGGTATATGGCTGATTTGTCTTTGTTCACCAGTTGACCAGACGATGATTCATAAGCTTTCAAAACCTCCATGACAAGTCTCAAAGAAGTTTCATCAGATGAGCAGAAAATGATTGTATCATCAGCGTATGATAGATGATTTATTTTTGGGCTCCATTTTGGCATTCCAAATCCAGAGAAATACAAGTTAGTGTGTAGTGAATTCAATCCCCGAGAAAGTGCTTTTGCTGCTAGAATGAATAGAGTTGGTGACAAAGGGTCACCATGTTTAACTCCCGTCGATGATTTGAAGAAACCATTAAGCTGACC